>NW_016158853.1:14008-41947 GCF_001687245.7 Rhagoletis zephyria | reverse complement strand
TGCCAAATTGAAAAATTAAGTGCCATTTGAAGTAAACTAGGGACAAATGGCACGGTTTGAGATAAGTTGGAATCCCTGCTTCTAATAACTTACAAATATAAAAATGTGAAACATCGAGGGCTTGAATTCATTAATACCCTATATCTGCAATTTGCACAAAAACTAATTTGTGATTTTAGAAACCATCTGGGACTTATTACCTGTCGTTATATAAGGTAGCATTAATATCACTGATGACAGTTAAAGCTTAGGTGGATTTTTATATCAGAATCTCATCTTTGTGAAAAGTGTGCAGATAGAGGGTATTATTGAATATAAGCCCTCGATGTTTAAAATATATACAAATTTTATTTCAACGTATACAAAAAATAAATCTACCTGCGATTCAGCACGGCGGGAGACGGGGGGGGCCGGGGGGCCGCGGCGTAGCGTGACGGGGTGTGCGCGCCGGTCGCGCGGGGTACGTGGGGCGCGAGCGCGGCGCGCGCGGTGTGGCGCGCTAACGCGGGCCGCCGCGAAGCTAAGCAAATATAATGTTTGAAAGGGAAATAATGTCAATGGATTTTATTTCGTTTTTAAAAAGGTAATAATGTCAATTGACTTTATTTCGCACCAGGGTGGGAAATAAAGTCAATTGACCTTATTTCCGTTGATCTTATTACCTGTCACAGTTTTTAAAGAATAAAATATTTATGTACAATGTACATTGTACGTTATATAAAACAGCTGGTACAACCAACCTTATAGCCAACACTGTATTCGATTAGTGGTGCCACACCATAAGGCCATAGCCATAACCATAGCCATAGAGACCAATTGAGTTTTGGTTTTCCGCCATAACCATAATCAGCTGATATCTGAAGTGCGAGTAAGAACGTGTTTCCAGACGTCAAAAATATATATATTTTTCACAGCCAACGTTTTGGCATAAGTGTAGAATATGAACCATTTAGCTATGCAAAAACCCAAAATGTGGCTCGATAGAACTTCTTACGCTGATTTCAACTGTACCAAAATTATTTGGCGCAAAAATATAAAGATATAAAATGTTAAATTAAAATATGAAATGAAAATTAACACCTTATGAACTACATAACCGATTCAAAAACTAATGATGTCAAAATAAAGGCAATTAATTTATCTTTCAGTTGATGTATATAATTTATACTTATGTTTTTTTTATATTTTTAATCCAAAAATACTAAAAAATGAAAAACTTCGTATTTTTTCATAAAATAAAATTTTTTAACAAAATTGCATAATTGATGCAAAAGAAAGTTATATTATTAAGAAAGTAAAAGTTAGTACCTTTAATTTGATGTACATATTTTATTATGATCTACTGTTGAGTTTAAAGAATTTAGTGTTAATTAAGTGATAGTGAAAGAAGTTCTGCGCAAATATCCTACGATATTACACATTTTCCGCGCCTTGTTACACGTCATTGTTACACCGACATTGTTGACCATGAAAAATCAGCTGTTTATGGTTATGATACCTATAATCGATTATAGTTAATGTGGTTACGGTTATGGCAATGCTAATGGCTATGGCGTTATGGCATATCACCACAAATTTAATCTTAAGGTGGTAGCAATTGCATATAAGTAAAAATCCCGTGTATTTTGCTATTGCTTTTTGGTACATCAGAATGTCAAAACGAAAGGGAGTAGGAGATAAATTTCGCCATTTCGTTTTGTTGACATCCTAAAGTTGCGCCATTTCGTCTTGGGTGGCATTCTGCTGTACTAGTGTAGAGACAAAAATATCCAATCAGCTGTTCTAGTAACACCACCTTGTATAGATGCGCCTTGGTTTGTGGTGTCATTTTAACCATGGATAACTAGATATGAAACTCTTTTTCTCGTGAGAGCGCTGTCAAAGTGTGTATTTTTTATACCATTCTCCAGTAGAGCCACTGTGGCGAAAACATGTATGGGCATTTATAGAGAAAGTTATGGAGAAACTTTTGATTAAACACAACGAACAAAAGTTGCAATATTTTTCATATCTATTTTATATTTCAGTGTTTATATTGTCAGTAAAATCGCGTTTAGTTACAAATACTGTTTTATAGTAATATTAAAAAAATGCGGGCAGAAGAAATCCACTGAATTCAATGTGATGCATTTTCCACACAACTAGTGGTAGCTCGCCACTTCGCGTGTCAGCTGTTTTTCTGCCCAGGGATTGGCAGTGCTGCCAAGTACGAAAACGAGTTCCTGGGCGCGCTCTCAGAAAAAATAAGAGAGTTTCATATCTAGTTATCCATGGTTTTAACTGCCAAAGCGATGTACGAACAGCAGAGCACAGCACAACACAATTTTCTCGCTGTTTGGATTTCATCCAGTGTTTCATCTGTGCGTTTGTGCGAAACTAAAAGTGCGAAACGGTGCCATATGTTTCTTGTAAAACTATGTCGAATATTTTACATTTTCGCACTTTCGCACAAACGCACACAGTTTTGCCTTAAAGAGTGAACTCCAGTAACGCTTTTTACAAGTAAAATGATACGGGTAGATAAGTGGAAGGCGTTAGATACATCATCATTCTCTGATCATAAATACATCGAATTTAATTTTGCTTTCCCCCAAATCCCAAAATAACGACCCTGAGGAGCCCAAGAAATACAAACTGGGATCTCTATATGAAGATTGTAGAGGGGAAAAGAACGAGTTCAACACGCACGCTGAGATCGAAAAGAATGTGGTGTTAATCACTACGGCTCCCTGCGAAGCCTACAAAATTGCATGCCTTCCAGTGCATACTAAACGCAAATCCAAGCCCCTGTGGTGGAATAGGGAACTTGGACAGCACAGGCGCGAAGCACGTAAGCTCTTCAAGCTGTGTAGGGCAGCCGACAATTGGTTCTGCTTGGAGGAATACAAAGACTTCTTAAAAAGCTAAAAGACAGAAATCCGTAGGTCCAAGAAGCAATCGTGGAAGGACTTATGCGGCAACATGGAGAATACAAATGAAGTGGCAAGGTTAAGGAAGCTACTCTCCAAGAAACCGTCCACGCCAATGTTAATGGGAGAGCCACGAAATCCCCGAAAACAAAATCCCCAAACACAAAATCCCCAATTTCAAAGAAATCATCAAAATCCCCAAACACGAAATCCCCACATTTTTTGGTGGCAGTGTCACAAAATCCCCAAAACACAAAATCTCCAAACTTTTAAATAAATGTTATTACCGATCATATAAACATTAGCGCAAGCCGACTGTTATCTTTGTTCTGATTCGTAGTTACATATGTACATCCGATTTACACGATGGGGGCCATGAGGGCCAGAGGAGCTTATCTGTAAAAAAAATGTTTAGTAATATGAGAAGGAAGGATCTGTAAAAATTAAATACGGTCTTTTACTAAAAAGTTCATTGCACCTACGTGAGGCTGCATATTAGATATAGTAAAAGAAAACTACTAGCCTCGGGCTAGTACCGTGTCAATTCTAGTAATGCATTTTAAGGTGCAGCTCATAGTTTTTTGGAATGTCAGTAGGGTACTCTGGCGCTCAAGGCCTCATATATACAATGCACATAGAACTTGCACCATTACGTTATCACTAATTATTTCGCAATTTGCACTTGCAACTTATTTGAGATCTATATCACACAATATTCCTGTTAGCAATTAAAATCTGTATTTGTCCTTTCATCTTTTGCTTTAAACTATTTTGATAAAGAAATATAGTAGTTTTCCATTTATGTAAATGTCTTGAACAATGCAATTTGTGTTTATATAAATTCATGCTAAATATATTCCTATGTTGGTTGGTTGGTTGGTTCTAGTGCCTCCCAAGTTGTCCTCAGGCATCAATTAGTGCATAGTAGCACCATTTTGTTGCACTTCTCGTTTGTCGCATTTGTGCAGTTCAAACAAACCACTTTGACCCGCTTATGAATATGTGCATATCGCTTATTGTAGCCCTAGATAAATTCGCTAACTGCCGAATTGTGTGTTTCCCGAAAGCTTTATGCCTTAAGGAAGCCAGCCCTGGGCATTCACACAGGAAATGGAATACCGTTTCCTCGCTGCCCTCTATTCGGCAGGTGCATGTTTTCCCAGTGACCAGTGGCCGGTGATAGTCGCTACAATCCTAAAAACATCTACCCTAGACCTACTTAGCAGCTCTGCTGTTCTTTTCCTGCTATATACGCAGAAACGATGATAAGGTGTGGAACTGTCAAACTACAATCCTAAAAACATCTACCCTAGACCTACTTAGCAGCTCTGCTGTTCTTTTCCTGCTATATACGCAGAAACGATGGTAAATGAACTGAAAGACGTGACAGATATGGAATCTGGAAAAGAAAACGTGAATGACATCCCACTCAACATTATTACAACAAACAATATTGAATGGGCAATAAAGAGTTTTGATACATTCAAGTCGCCCGGAACTGATGAAATTTTTCCGGCCATGATTAAGAAGGTCACTCACGTGGTGATCCCATGGCTAGAGGGGATATACATGGGATGTCTGAAGCTGGACTATGTGCCTGTGAACTTTAGAGACTCGAGAGTTGTGTTCATACCTAATTTTTGAAACTTTTTATAAAATTTTAAGATTTGATACTTTGATACTTTTTTGTTCACAACTGCCACATTTTGATACTTTTGGTTTGCAAAAATGAATTTGACCTTATTCATAAAAAATATAATGGGTTTAAAGAGCTTTAAAGTGACATTTTTATAAAAATTTTCGATTTATAAAATAGTTAAAGTCGTACTTATTTTTTATGAATTTGGGTGTTAAAAGTTTATATGTAGATATATATAAGTTTATTTTGGTAACTCTTATAAGGGAAATACAACCTGGAATTTCTTTATACACGCCGCTGTTACAGGGCCCCTAAACCACACAAAAACATTGCGCAATATCGGGTTTGTTCGCACAGTGGCCGTATAGGCAATGCTTTACGCGAAAAAGGCATATTTTAAAATTGTGATAAATTAACCGGAATAGAGCCATTCTTATTCAGAAATGTCCAGCGAACTCAAAACTGATTAGCAGGGAACGGATTTTTAGGACCTAAAACCCTATAAAAAAGGCAAAATAAAATAACGAAATAGGTTGGAAAAGGCAAAATGAAATAGCGAAAAAGGCAGGAAAAGGCACTAGGTGTTGCTAAAAAGGAAAAAAAGGCAAAACAAAGTAGCGAAAAAGGCAGGAAAAGGCACTAGGTATTGCAAAAAAGCAAAATAAGGCACTAAAAAGACAGAAAATACGAAGAACAATCAAAAAATACATTTATTTTAGAAATGTTTATATTAAATACAAGTAAAAAGAGAAAAACTATGAACTAGTTTCATTATATGAAAATTTTGTACTTTGAATCCAGAGTTGTGAAAAATGCATTAAATTTTTTAATGCATAGCATTTTAATGTAAATGAAAAAGATTAATGCATTAATTTATGATTTTGTAATGTAAATGAAAATTTCAATGCATTAATTCCGAAGAAATAATGCTAATATTTTTTTTTTGTATTAACATTAAAATGTCGAAATGAATGCTATTGCAATAATTTATTGCATTAAAATTATAACAAGCATTAAAAACCCATTAACTAATTTTATTTTGAAGTAAAAATTCTTTGCTGATGTTGAGGATAGAATTTTAAGGTCAAAAAAGATAGTGACGGACGTTAAGGCTGGTTTTCACTATGTCAAGTTCAATGGCATTTGTCGTTAAATAGGTAAAATCACATTGTCAAATGGAACTATAAAACGGTTTATTGATTGATTTAGATCAGAGTAGGTCCTCAGTCGTGTACTTGCGCTGCTAAACTGGCTATCTGTCCGTTTTTGGCTCATATTTAATATTTATAATCGGTATGCACCAACAATCAACATAAAAATCTACAAAAGCACTCTGCATGCACATTGGCTTTCATTTTCATAAAACATCTAACAATGTCTAGAAGAATTTTTCTACAAATACACATAATATAATGAAGCTGAAAAAACTATTAGTAATTATTCCAAGTCCTTCCAAAAGAGGTTATTTATATTTTACTAGAAAAAGAGTTAATGGTTTTTAATAATGCAAACGAGCAAAAGCATTAAACATTTTAGTGCATTAAAGTTTTTTCATTAGCATTAGCTTGGATAATTCAATGAAAAAAAATTTCATTAGCATTACATTTTTCAGAATTAATGCATTGAAATATTCATTTGCATTAAATTTCATAAATTAATGCATCAATTTTTTACATTAACAATATTGCTTCAAATATCATTAATGCATTAAAAAATTGATGCATTTTTCACAACTCTGTTTGAATCTTTGACTATTTTATCCTTTCGGGTTTCTAACTCATAAAACTTTAGTCTGTATAGTTGTAGTAACATTGAACCACAAGATGCATTTTGAAGTTTTCTGGCAGCATTTTCATTCGATTTTCGCGAAGAAAAGCCTTGAATATACTAAATGTGTGCTCGACGTAAGTTAATACAAGCGGCGCCCAATTTTAATATGGAACGTTTGAAACGTTCATATTATCAGGAATAAGGGCGTTTTCCTCGCCCTTTATAATTTTATCCACACCCCTTATTGTCTCCAAGCCTTCGTTAGCTGAGAAAACGGCTTTGAATTTTTCCAACACCAATTTGGCAAGAGGTCTCTGCGCTTCTATAAGCCGCATGGGCAATGTGTATATTTTTTCATCTAAAAAAAAAATTGTAAATGCTATAATCACTTTTTTAAAGGTAGAAAAGGTAAAAAAAGGCAAATATCTTAAAAAAGGCAAAAAAAAAGGCAAATATCTTAAAAAGCCAAAAAAGGCAACATCAAATGTGTATATATGGAATCAGGGAAAGCTAAATCGTGGACATTCTTAATCGAATATACTCTATCTCTTTAGCAGAAAAAAAGGCAATTTCCATAAAATCCGTTCCCTGCTGATTAGTATCTTTAGTAATATCAGCTGAGCAAACCGTTGAATCCATTTAATTCAACGAATTCGATCGTGGCATGTTCTAACAGTTATGAGTTGATAGCTTTCTTAATAATTTTTGTATGGAAATTTAAAATTATAATAACAACTGCTGGTTTGGTGTTACTTCTTAAACATGGGAAATTATGACTTCTTATGAAATATAACATAATAAAAAATTTGTTGCCAAATTATGAATATCTTAATAACACGGATTATTTTTCAAGAAATATTTTTTTCAAAAAGGTATAACCTACTAACTGGGCCGAGCAGGTTCTTCATTCCTTTACCAAAAAGTAGTGCAAGGGGTCCTTTAAGGATCTTCTAACAGAAAAGCCGCGCATACTCGAGCCAAAAAGAGTGGCGGCCATTTTTTATTTCACTAGATCAACTTTAGCAGCTGTTCCAAATAAGATAAAGTGTATTTAGATATAAACGATTAATGCAATTTATTCTATATTTAGCATTATATTATTTATAAGGTGTGTCTTAACAAAACTGAAATTTGGTATTTAGAGGTTCTTAAGTTCGCTCATTAGAAATTTCAAGCTAGTTTATGAAAATTCCAAATGCAAAATCCAATATGGCGTCCGGAATTCCCAAAAATTCAAGCCTGAATAACTTTATTTAAGAATGAGAAAACGGAAGTTTTGGTAATGACGAATTTCGTATAAAATAAAAAAATTATGAAAAAACTGTTGGGACCTAGATCAAATTGTCTGGGCTGAACATATAGCAGACGGTTTCTAATTTATAAATATAATTACTGTTATTATTTCATAACTTGACCATAAATTCATCTTAGGTATGATCCCTCCTATATAATAAATAAAATTTTGCTTAACAAATACAAACATAAAAAATATTTGCTTATTTTTGGAAAAATTAACAGTTTATTTGACAGATGTCAACTATCAAAGTTTTAATTTGACATAAAATTCGTGATCAGCATGTCTAAAAAGCTAATCAGTGGCATTTTTATAAAGATTGTCTCATTAAAAAAAAAAAAAATCACAGTCAATTTGACAGCTGTAGAATGCCAAGCTTTTAATTTGACATAAAATTCGTGACTAACTTGCTTAATAACCTAATAATAGAGAAATTAGCAGTTGATTTGACAGCTGTCAACTGTCAAACTAAAAATTTTATTGCATATTCGGATTTAGCATAACAAAAATACTACCATACTGCATTTTTATTATAATCGTAACAGCCCTTCTAATTTTTCGCGTAAAACATATCTTCTCCGGCCACTGTGCGCCAATTGGAAATGCCAAGCGAAGCCAAGTTCTTCCCCCTGGTCGAACGTAGAGGAGATCTTCCTCTTCCTCTGTTATCGGCATCAGCCTTTCTGTTCGGACCCATTCGCTTTACTTCTCTATTTAATTCCGAGAAGGCAGAACAGACGTACATAAATTAGTTTGTTCCAGTATTCTTCGTGCAAAAACCTGTGGAACTGTCAAACTACAATGTTACTCTCTCAAGTGAGAGTAAAAGGGAAACAGTGTGTACAGAAGTGTACGGGAACGCAAACGTCAGTCGGTTTGTTTACATGTCATTTGTAGAACACTGATTTGGCTGAAAATCGGTAAATAATTATTAAAAACTATGAGTCAAACTTTCTGAAACGGGCCACTAAAAATTAAGTATTAGAAGTGTAGAAGTATAGAATGTTTAAACAATATCGTGGTTACGCGAAACCACTACCGACGATAATATTTAAAAATAAAATTTTTCCAATATGAATATTTTTTTCGATTCTGCTACTTTTTCTGAATAAACCATTAAAATTAGGTTTTTCATTGAATATTTACGGAAATATAGCAGTTAATATATAAAATTGATGAAAAGAAGGTCAAAAATTCATTTATGAATAAATTTTTGAAAAATTGAAATCTTCAAAAAATAAAATTAAGATATTAATTTTCACATATAGACCTTTGAATATCTGCCAAAACATATTTGAAACTCGAATACTTAATTTTTAGTGGTCCGTTTCAGAAAGTTTGACTCAATACAATTAAGAATAATTGCGTACATATTCAAATATTTCGTTCTTTACTTCCATCTTTGATCGCACCGCGTTCTGTGTTTGTTTACAAATGCAACCCTGCCTATCGTTTACACTTTTCATGAACTTACAGGAAAAAAATCTCCGGACTAAATCCTGTAAACCGGACTGCTATTGGAACAGACTAACTATTTCCTGTAAAAACGTCAGTCGGTTTGTTTACATGTCATTTGCACAACTCTGATTTGGCTGAAATATCACTAACTAACTATTAAAATCTATACATATTCAAATATTTCGTTCTTTACTTCCATCTTTGATCGCACCGCGTTCTGTGTTTGTTTACAAATGCAACCCTGCCTATCGTTTACAGTTTTCATGAACGTGCAGGAAGAAAAACTTCGGGCAAGCTCCTGTAACTTCTGACTGGGAAGAGTTGCTCTCTTACTCGCTCAAAAGTGTTCCCAGTGAGAGAAACTCTTGCGTACGGGAACGACTTCCTTAGTCTGNGACCGCTTTCTATTTTTGTTTGCACATGCAAATCAACTGATCGTTTGACACTTTTCATGAACTTACAGGAAAAAAAACTCCGGACTAAATCCTGTAACTTCTGACTAGGAACAGTTGCTCAGTTACTCTCTCAAATGTGTTCCCACTTATAGGTCTTATGTCAATAGGAACGACTTCATGTAAGTTCTGACTAAATCCTGTAAACCGGACTGCTATTGGAACAGACTANACTCTTGCGTACGGGAACGACTTCCTTAGTCTGTTCCTTTGAACTTCGGACTAAAACCTGTGGAACTGTCAAACTACAATTTTACGCTCTCAAATGAGAGTAAAAGGAGAACAGATGCAGAAGTGCATAGGAACGCAAAAAGCACTATTTCCTGTAAAAACGTCAGACGGTTTGTTTACATGTCATTGGTACTACACTGATTTGGCTGAAATATCACTAAATAATTATTAAAATCTATACATATTCAAATATTTCGTTGTTTACTTCCATTTTTTAACAAATATAAGGTTCTTTGCTTTCACCGCTTTCTGTTTTTGTTTGCACATGTAAATCAGCTGATCGTTTGACACTTTTCATGAACTTACAGGAAAAAAAACTCCGGACTAAATCCTGTAACTTCTGACTAGGAACAGTTGCTCAGTTACTCTCTCAAATGTGTTCCCACTTACAGGTTTTATGTCAATAGGAACGACTTCCTGTAAGTTCTGACTAAATCCTGTAAACCGGACTGCTATTGGAACAGACTACCTGTAATTTCATACTATTTCTTACTACGTCCTAGTGTTCTGGAACAAACTAAATACATATGTATGTAGCCCTTGTTTTTACCGATAATTTCGCTGTCGTACGCAAGCAACTTATTTCATTCACATTTACTTATGTATTTCTATTTCATATAACGCCTAAGCCCATATTTGCATATTGCACATTTCTGTAAACATATGTATGTGTATTAGGGTGGCCCAGAAGTTTATTGTGAAACGTAAAGTCGGAATTTTAATGCTCTCACCCCATAGGAAAAAATATTTAGTGGTCACATAAATCGCTCAAAGTTCCCCATGTATTTTGTATTGGGAATAAACTATTTTTCGTATAAATGGTATAGAATCCTTGAAAACCAATATTTTTCAATTAGCAAATCCTGTTACTCCTCAGAAGTCTTCACAGAATAATACCTACCCAATTGTTTATTTGACATTTTTATAATATAAATATAGATATATTTTTTCGGTATAAAATATTAATTAAATTCCTGCTTTACTTTCTTTAGGCCGCCCTAATGTACATACATACATGCATATGTGTTGTATTGCAACTTTGTGGGATGAGGCTATGCGGTCAACATCGAAATACGCGATCGACAATTATTCGCGCGAATTTCACTTTACAGCCAACTGCGAGCCTGTTACAACTCAATACACTGTGATAATTTATGTAATTTACTAATTTCCTTTGAAATAAGTTACCTATTTCGACAAACAGATAGGTACAAGTAAACAGCTTGAAGCCCCGGAAAGTTCAGTGCTCATCCCAAAATAAAGCAAATTACAACTCGTCCATGGCATTAGCAATGTAATACGTAATGCTACAGAAGCAATCAAAAATCAGTAAACACCCCTCAAAGTCCAATTGGCATTCCGCAGAGTAGTTGGTGCCAGGTGGACACCCCCGTTGTTCATTGTTTAATTTGTTCGGTGCACTCGCACTGCAAGTTCGTGTTACATTGGCACAAGGAGCCCAGCTTTTGCAGGTTGCAACTTTTGGCAACAACAATTGCTTTGCAGTCAATATATTATTTGCTTGCATGAACGCATACATTGATAACTAAATACAAATTATCATTGTGAGCAGAGTTGGCATTTTATAATATATGTATATACAAAATTCAAAACCGCGTATCAAGATAATGCAAAACCGCGTATGTGAGGTTGCATAAATTATTTTCTAGAGAGTAAAAACACGTTTATTTCAAAATTTTTCTCTTTTTTATAAAGCAATAGCACTTCTGGCTAGTATATTTCAGGACGAATGGATAAGGATTGAGCCAAGAGCTTGTGTGAGCAAATCCAATTTTTGGCAGCCAATGTCAGTTACGCGGTTTTGCAGAATGACGATACGCGGTTTTGTACTTTAAACGACGATATGTATACATACATATATGCATGCACTTACATATGTTTGTGCACTTTTTGCTCGTTTTTACTGTGGCGTTTCGTCGTAACAGAAATTGCAACTGTAACTGTTTGGGTAAAATATGTACATACATGTTTATGTATATTCAAAGGCTTCGTATGTTTGTCCATATGCAGGGTTACCACTTTGGTAAATTATTACCAAAATTGGTAGAAAAACTTTGGTTTGGTAGATTTTTGTTAAAATATTTTATGTGAAAAAACAATTGAAAATTTAAATTTTCCACCCTCGCCTTATTTTTTGTAGTTATCTTTATATTATCAATTCCTTTCCATACACTTCCATAAATACATCATACATTGGTTGGAAAAATTGTAGCCGCACCACATTTTGAGAAGTTTTAATATACAATATTTGTTTTCGTTATAACAGTCAGGGAAGTGAGCGTATATTCTGATAGCGAAGCGGCTATCAGGGCCTTGAGTTCGTTAGAGGGGCGCTCTAACTTGGTTAAGGAATGTGTGCTCCCTCTTTCGGCCTTCTCAGAATACTTCTGGCTTTCTAGCCTTATTTGGGCCCCGGGTAACACCGACATTGGGGCAACTGCGCGGCTGACGAGCTGGCCAGGGAAGAAACCTGTGAAACGTTATCACCGAAAAAAGAGCGGCTGGGGGTGCCATTGATCACTTGCGGTACACTCTTGGATAGATGGGCTTCATGTCAGCCAGCGAGCGCTGGGCGAATACCACGAAATGTGCGATCGCAAGGTCCTTTTGGCCGGGGGTGGACCGGGGGTGGTCGAGCGTACTCCTCACACTCACAAAGCCACATCTCTCACTTCTGGTGTGGGTTTTAACGTGTCACTGTCCTATCGGTATTCACGCAGTATGGCTGAACATTCTACCGGTCCCCTTATGTCGCAGTTGCCTGGAAGAGGAAGAATCACCTCAACACTACCTTTTTAGCGTCCAGCGTTTGCGAGGATAAGGTTGCAGTACTTTGGCTCTCACTTTCTAAATAGCTCCGAGGAGTTCTAGGGCACTGAGATCAGCCGTATTCGTAAATACATAATCGGCTCAGAGCGTTTTAACGTTAAAGTTTAGGGGGCCGTTCCAAATTGTGTTATCACAAAGGACAATCTTACATTGTCTGAGTTCCGGTTACACGGGGCTGCCACCTTACCTAACCTAACCTAATATATTATTTTTGTTAATTTACTGGGCCAATGCAGGCTTGCTTTGCTTGCTTCGCTGCGAGAAGTGTCAAAAATTATTTGGAATGTACTAAAACGTATAAAGGCTGGCCGAATGGCAGTCTTTCTTCACTTGCTTTAAGCGCCCCAAGTTTTCAAATAGTCAAATGTTCTACTTGAAAGCGTTTTTTAGGCTTTTGACAAAGAGGTATGTTCCCGTTCAAAATGCATAAATTCAAATAAAAATTTGCTTAATTAAAAAAAATCGCAGAAAATGCAATCAATTAGAAATGAAACTGGTAAACTGAAATAAAATGGTTTCTTGTGTCCATATCTATATTTAACATATCGTTATATCATAGTTACAATTTGCAACGCCCACTGTTACAAATTTTACACGAGAGGAAAAAACTAATTATAGCCCTTTTCTTCAAGTAAATCGCTTTTTTTAGTTATAGTTTGTTTAGTAAATGTAGATATGTATACATATGTGATACGTGAATTTACAAGGGACCTACGGTCAGAAAAAATCGGTTTTCACTTTTTCATCGACTCTTATAGTAAACGGGCCGCTCTTTCCAATGCAATAAACCGCAGCTTTCTAGCTGCATTAGTTTTTTCGCAATTTCACTTGAAAGTTAGGCACATATTTTCATCAAATCCGCTTTAAACTCGCTACTAGGGGGTTTTCGGTGTCGCTGATTACGAATCCGATGTTAGTTTTTCAAAATTCAAAATGGCGGATCCTATATAGCGGATGACTTTTTTAAAAATTATATTCAACAATTTTTATTGAGCTTGAGGCCGATTTTTAATGAAAAGTTATTGTGGAAAAGCAACAATAATTTGAAAAAATGGTAGAAGCTATTTCGGAAATCACCACATTTCCTCATCAGACTTCTTTCAGTAGGATTCGAACCGACGATCCCACTGACTCAGCCAGTTGCCTACGCACTGTGCTAAGTTCGCCTTGTTAATTCTTGTTGCTTTTTTCCACTATTTCGATTGTTAAGCCAACTACAATCAAGCGCAGCTACTCAATATACATACATACATATTTGGGCATTACGAATTCGCGTACTATTCTAAGCGCACAGGTATGACGGAAAACACGAAACAAATAATATTCTTTTGTCCCCGCTACGTCCCTGGGACACTAAACACACTACAGGGCAACGACATACTGTATTATAGTTAAGGCTCCGCCAGATAGAAAATCCTTTTTGCGTCACAGGTAGGGTTCAATCGATACGAGTAAATACTCGATACTTTTCATTTGATACCAAGTATTTTTTTACTCGATACCTTTTTGTTCGGTATCGAGTAAGTATCGAAAAAGATATACTTGGTATCGAAAGACTATTTTCTACTACTTTTATCAATGCAATGGCAACTCAACAAAATGACGCCCGTTATTCGAGTTTTCGCGAAAAGTGCGGTCGTTGCCATTGGTAAAATTTAATAATTCTTAACCAACTTATGCAGTGCATATATTTAAGCTTGGTTTGGTGATTATATAAACACTTTAGTTGTTGTTGTTTGATTAAAGTGCTAAAGAAATCTGTATCTGTAGAAAACAGTACCTCCTCCTGCATCAGAAGTGTGGAGCTATTTCGCGAAAAATAACAATAATTTGGCTTCATGCAAACGTTGCCACAATACAGTTAAGTATTGTGGTAATACATCAAATTTGCATAAACATTTAAAGTCCCACAATATTGTTTTAACTAAATGTACACAAATTTCGAAGTAAGTATGAATATGCATTCAAAATGGTAGACGCTTCATTAAAGGGGCCATACACCGTGAGGCTGATTCGTAAGTCAACCGCTTACATGTGATTCACAACAAATATCAAACCTATTTTGGGTTTACGGTGTAATATATACACACTAGGGGTGCCAATCCCGGGATACCGGAATCCAGACACGATAAATTTAGTAGTAGAGGCAGGTTTGATTAATCGTGATATGACAGTAATGCTCGGTAAAGTGAGAAAAATCGTTAAATGGATCAAAAACAGTGTAATTAACTCCGATAAAATGCGCAAAATTCAAATGGAACACGGTTTATCTGAAGGGTGTGTAAAAAACTGGTTCTAGATGTCCCTACTCGTTGGAACTCGGTATTTTATATGGTAGAGAGGTTTTTAGAAATGTTGAAATATATATCAGAACTGATATTAGAAACTCCGTCAAGTCCAGATATACCAACAGGGCAAGAAATAGAGTCACTTAAACAATTACTTTTACTTTTGCAACCATTTAAGTGTATCACCAGAGAAACATCTGGAGAAAACTATCTCACAATGTCCAAAATCATACCGATGATCAATTGCTTAGAGACCGCTTTACAAAAACTTACCTTTTCAACCCCTGTTGTAAAAAATGTTGCTCAAACATTCATATTAGAAGTTGATCGTAGATTCGGGAAAATTTAATTTAATTCGCATGCAGCAATTGCAACACTTTTAGATCCTCGTTTTAAAAATTTAAACTTCGAAGATTCATTGGCTTGCAGTCAGGCTATTCTTAAAGTTAGGGGTTTGATTCGGAACGATTTTACTGTTTCACCCAAGAATTCTGAGGACGAAACTAGCCCACTAAATTCTGAGTATGAGTTCGATTTTGGCAACATCATCGCGAGTTAGTAATAGGAAGTAAGAAAAAAAGAAACAACCAATTCTTATGATGAGCTATCACTTTATTTGTCAACATCTGTATCTTCGTTAAAAAGTAACCCCCCTGCAAACCAAAGTTCCCGAAATCTTAACGAAATCTTTAGGAGTATCTGATTTCTGTAACGATTTTTTTCCGAATCTTCAAAGAAAATTATATGAAGTGGTTGACACGAACTCGTAAAGAAATTTCTGTACGAAAAATAAAGAAAATTCTGAAAAAAGTCTGCAAGAAATTCTTCACATAGCAGCATTATTTTCATTTGTTCACCGATTTTCTTCCGAAATATCGTAAAAGAATGGAAGTGTGCGTAATTTATTTCATTTTAGAAAATTCGGAAAAAAATCGGATGGGATCTTTCCGAATTCGTTAAAATTTCTTTACGATACAGAATACTCTGAAAAAATGGTTTGCAGGGCCACTAGAAGAATGGGAAGGTATGAAATCAACATATCCGCTGCTCTATAAGCAAGCTCGTTTATTTTTACCTATCGTTGGATCCTCAGTGCCTTGTGAAAGGCTATTTTCTAAAGCAGGAACAACTATTTCTAAAAGTAGAAATCGCTTGTCTGGAAAGCATTTAGAAAAGTTGTTGTTCCTTGGCAGTGTGCCCCAAAAGCTCATAAATATTTTGTGAATAATATACTTACATGAAAATTTAACTTTTTGTTTCATAAGTAGTTTGTAAATGATGTAGTGCGCTTTATACTTATAGGGGTGCCCTTATGGATAAGTTTCGGATGTTTATTTTTATTTTTATATTAATTTTAGTTACTTTTTTATAAAAAATATAGTTCATTCTATAACAAAAACCATGTAAATCCAAGTTTCAAACTTTGTACAAAAATTAAAATAAAATCAATGTTTCATCAAAATTCCACACTTTTAATTCAGAATAAAAAATGTGGAATTCTAATGAAAACGTACTAGCGCAAACGAGAAGGCACGAGTTGTCCTTTCTTATTATCTACGTTCTTTGATGAAACTTTGTTGATTTGTTTTTAATTTTTGTACAAAGTTGTAAACTTGGATTAACGAGGTTTTTGTTATAGAATGAACTATATTATTTATAAAAAAAGTAATTAAATTTAATTTGAAAATAAAAACAATAATAAAAATCCGAAACTTATTCATATTGGGTGACCTATACACTCATATGACTGATACAATTATAACCAATACTGCTCCTTGGTAATGTGCCACAAATATTAATTAATATTTTTTTTATTCTTACTAAATAACTTAAATATAAATGTTTTCTATACCAGCAACTTTATTGGCTTTTTATTTGATATTGACATACAATTTTTTAAATCATGATAAGACGTAATCATACGACCTTTTGCAACAAGAAAAGGGAAGTATCTCTCGAAAGAGAAGATGAAAACGATTCAAGTAAGTACTCGATACTTTGCCGATACTGATTAGGTATCGATACTTTCAGTCTTTTGAGTACAAGTACTCATTAGAGTGATACCTTAGTGGTATCGATTGAACCCTAGTCACAGGGGTGCTTTCGACTGACAAAACGCACAGAATATGGCGAGACGGCACAATGAAAACGTTGCCTGAAACGACCTTTTGCAACAAGAAAAGGGAAGTATCTCTCGAAAGAGAAGATGAAAACGATTCAAGTAAGTACTCGATACTTTGCCGATACTGAGTAGGTATCGATACTTTCAGTCTTTTGAGTACAAGTACTCATTAGAGTGATACCTTAGTGGTATCGATTGAACCCTAGTCACAGGGGTGCTTTCGACTGACAAAACGCACAGAATATGGCGAGACGGCACAATGAAAACGTTGCCTGAAACGACCTTTTGCAACAAGAAAAGGGAAGTATCTCTCGAAAGAGAAGATGAAAACGATTCAAGTAAGTACTCGATACTTTGCCGATACTGAGTAGGTATCGATACTTTCAGTCTTTTGAGTACAAGTACTCATTAGAGTGATACCTTAGTGGTATCGATTGAACCCTAGTCACAGGGGTGCTTTCGACTGACAAAACGCACAGAATATGGCGAGACGGCACAATGAAAACGTTGCCGTAAACAAAACGGCTCAATTTGATTGGTCAAAAATCAGTCCGGTTTGAATTCGCTCTATAAATTTTTGTTGTTGTTTTTGTTTTGCCGCATATGCGTGCGTCAAAAGTTGGGAGTTGATAGAATTTTATCAGTTGGGGCAATGCATGCGTTGCCAATGTGGCGTCTTCTATTCAAAATCAGTGTTGGCACTAATCGATTGATTTTTTAATCAATTAGTTAATTTGATTAAATTCAATCGAATTACAGTTAATCATGCTTTTATTTACTCTGATTAAACAGTTAATCGTAACTGTGATACAAAATAATAATTTTTAGTTATTAATCCTTAATTTAATTAAGTAGATTTGGTGAATTATTAATTTATGCCGGAATTGTCTTTTGTACACAAGGTCAGTTAATCGGGTATGGCTAAGTCGGTTTCCCTCATGAATCTAAGCAATTTGGTGTGCATTTTGATTGTGATCTATTACCAACAGACGTTATGCAAACTAGCTTTTAATATATTTCATCACGTGTGCGATGGGTTGTAAAACGTCCCAGTTTATGGTATACAAATTACAATTATTATTTGTTTATATAAGGATTATGTGTTTTTTATGAACGTCACTTACAAAAGAATAACCGTTAATGGTGTTTGATTTAAAATGCAGACAAACTAGACCACTTAATCCGATTTTTTTATCGGATTAACGATTGATGATTAAAATTAATTAATCGTAATCACAACCGACGATTAACGATTAAAAATGTTAATCATCTATCTTACAGATGATTACGATTAATTAATTTTAATCGTTAATCTCGATTAACACTTTAATCGTTAATTTTGAATCGTTAATCAGATAAACATTTTGCCAACACTGTTCAAAATCACAGAGTTAACTTAGATGTCAGTGACGCAGAAAAGAATTTCTATCTGGCGGAGCCTTTAGCCCCCAGTGGGAACAGGCAGAAGATATAGGCTTCTAAGAATCCGTTATAATACGTAAGGAGCCTGTTGGCCAACCCGTCCCGTGAAGTAATACGTTGAATGACAGTTTTACGGGGAGAGTGGTTTGTAGTTCGTGGAGAAGTTTTAGTACATACCAGTGATCGGACTTCTACCACATTGTGGTAGATCTGCCACTTTTTTGAGCATCTACCACATCTACCACACAAGGTCTGAATTCTACCACATATTCGCGTTTTTGAGTAGTTTTATTTTTGCTCGACATAATTTTCTTAATTTTAAGAGCAAAAACTGTCCAACATTAAACACTAACAGGTAGAATGGGAGGATAAAATAAACCGTAAAATAGTAAATTTTCTCAATATTCAATTTTTCGACAGGTAACGTAGTTTTATTATGTTAAATTGCAAAATATATGATTTTTAAAAAAGAATTAATAGCGAAAAACAACCGGTTTTTGTGACAGTATTAGCAAATTTCAGGGGAAAATTTTAGTAGACGGACGGCAAATTCTAGAAAAGGGGGGGATGAGGGGGGGTAGAATAGGACCCCCTGATTTCAAAACTACCCCCCTTTTTTCTAGCAACCCTATAGTTATTATATAATTTATTGTTAAAGTTTTCATATAAACGATGAATAAGATAGCAAAATAACATACAACTTGGTGCTACCAGACTGGAATTTTGAATAATAAAAGCGGATTTTTAAATCGGAATTTTCACTTAGTAGAATTATTATTTCTGTGTTGCCGAAGAAGGGGGGGCGAACACATTTTGCAGATGAACACCTTTCTGCGTAGGCGGCCTTCGGCCGCACTTAGGGATTATAACCCTCAGGCAGTAGGATTCTCCTTTCTGTTTTGCGAAGAAAAGGAGCGGAACACCTTTTGCAGAGAACACCTTTCTGCGTAGGCGGCCTTCGGGCGCACTTAGGGATTATAACCCTCTGGTAGTAGAATTCTCCTTTCTGTTTTGCGAAGAAAAGGAGCGGAACACCTTTTGCAGAGAACACCTTTCTGCGTAGGCGGCCTTCGGCCGCACTTAGGGATTATAACCCTCACTAAGTAGAATTCAAAAAGCCTAACAATTATGGCTTATAAGTGTATTTTATTGCGTCCAATAATTTGAGAAAAGGATCCTCGTGTCTACTAGCGATTCTTCTGCGCCACATGAACTCAAAGAGGAGATCGGCAAAATTTGAAGAGTTGTTATAATTATCCTTGGAGAAGAATCGTTTTACAACTCTCCATTGGGATACAATGCGTTGGGTGTGGGTCCCGTCTGGCGCTACGAATGGGTTGTCTGGGTCGCTATGGTTGACCTTACGATGCTCATACCCGTGATCTTGAAGGCAGTCATACGCGCGCCAAAAATCCGTACAAATGATTGTACGCTGAAGCAAATGCTTTTTGATTAGGGGCTTAGGGATCTGCGGACCGCACATTGTCCGGACATACCTCTAACCTAAGGTCGTCGCCCGCATCTTCCACCATACCAAGGGCCCAGTGACCCTCGACTCTTCGTCCTAAAATGTAAAAATAATATAAGTATACTTATTTCATTGAAATAATAAGCAATAGATAATGACAACATACCCTTGTTATACTTTCGTTTCCGAAATTTGGATTCGTCTATCTGGACGATCTTCCCCGGACCTCAAATTTTACCCCTCTCCTCTTGGTGATCGATCTCACATAAAACGACTGCCTCTCGGCAGTAGTTGTACCAGTCGGTAATAGTAGAGCTCGAAAATGTGCACTCGTTTAAATAATTTTCGAGCCTCATGGCGGCTTGTGACCAATGCTGGGCATAAGCATACATTAAAAAAAATGTCTGCGACATCGAAAGTTTGGAACTTTCGAACCAGGTCCCTGCTGTCCGGGAAATGCGGGCCTTGGTTCGACATGACCCCTTATTGCAGCGAAAGCTGCCTGTGGTATTGTTACCCGAAAAATTTATTTTCATGGGGATCTTGTGAATGGGGCACAACCGCGAGCGTAACAATAAGCCATTTGCGTCGCAAAATTCAATGCACTGCTCGCGGGTGTCCAATTCCAAAAACACCCTAATCAAATTCCACATTTGAGATGCTTCAGCGGCCGAAAGCACGTTGGAATGCCGAATTCCAGCGCTTGTCGACGGAAGTTCATCTTCTAAAAAAAAAAATGGAAATCAGCATATATTTTTAATATTTAAAATATGTATATTACCATTTTCACTAAAATCCATTTTATAAAATAAATCTTTTTTAGGAATGTATTCCACCTTCGAGCTTGTTAATAAGTGAATGAATGCAAATAAGTAACTGCAAAACTATCCCGTTATGCTTTTACTTAATTGAAGGGGTGTAGACTAAGAGGGGGTAAATAATAATTTGAAGGTGTATAAATTATTACACCATCCACAGTACTTCTGGAACGAGAATTCCTTCCTGGGGCCGCCGCCCCAGGGATGTCTATTATGCCCAGAATAAAAGTAGCGGTAAATTTTCACTTTCTTTTGTATTGATTTCCCCTGTATTCCTTTTTAAACATTGCCTTCTTTGTATGTATTGTTTTGTACAATATGGCAACACATGTTATGTGTTAGTTTGCAACCATGTGTTATTGTAAATGTGCGTGAAATTCAATGTAATTTACAAGTCGATAAAAGTTTAATTAAAGTGATTTATATACAAGATAAAATAAAATAAAAGTGTGTAAAGTATTAAGTACAGTGTTATGTGCATTTATATATATAAAAGTATGCACAAATGCTTTTTTGTTAAGGAAACCAAGTAGAACGACTTAAGAAATTTTAACAACAAATAACTTATAAACATTGATATTATTTATATTTTTTAGTTATACATGTTTTAGAGGATACCTCCCTTAACATCCTGACCAAGTTCCATTTGTTAATTCCACCTGGTTTTCTTAAAACACAAGGTGCGGCTGACTACTAAAGCCCACCCAATTTCAGTGCATCTAAAGTTCTAAAGCGTTGTTTACTTTTACTTGAGAATTGTTAAAATCGGCAAATCCCAAGTAGCGGTTTCTGGAACGTGCCACATTTGTTCGCTACATCGTGATGTGATAAAAAGAAAAGCTGGCAGCACTCCGCAAGGTTGCAGAAATCTTAAAAAAAATATCTCGATATGGAAGGAAGTGCTTTACACTGTCAAGGAAAAAAATTGAAACTCCTGCAGAATTTTTCTAATTTTTGTACAAAGTTTGATCCAAAACCTGAGATCTACCACAATTTTTTGAAATCTACCACATTTTTTCCAGATTCTACCACACTCATATTTTTCGAAGTCCGATCACTGGTACATACTTATGTAGGTGCAGCCGCAGCATAGTAGTACTCATAAGAGTTTCCTTCTTTACGTCATAAAAAAAAAAAAAATCTACATATATGTACTTATGTTTGTATATATAAAAACTTATTTATTAAAAATAGCATCTCACTGCTTTGCATTTGGAACTAAATTCCGAGTTAGACGTTGGTAAGTGTCAGTTTTTCAGTGCGCGGTTAAATCTGACCGTGGCTTAATTTAGTTGAAATGCTCGAGATAGCCAATCATATTTCAGAAATGCCGTCTTTTAAATATGTATGTGGCAATATTTAATATATGCATACCTAAAATATATTGTACCTCCTGTTGTTTAGGAGTTATAAATGCTTCAACATCGGACTGTTACATTCGAACTTTTAGAAGTACTTTTTAAAACTGCTTTATATTATCGAAAAAGTCAGCTCTCCTTATATAACTCAAGAGTATTAAGTAAGTATTTATTGAACTGATAAAATTAATTTTGGCGTCAATACTATTACGTTACCTGTGCGATATACATACGTGTAGATTATAATTAGGTTTTTAAATGGCTTGTAGTCTGTTTTATGCAAAAAGTAGCATGAATTCAGTAGACTTGCGATTTAACATACAATCAAAAGAAATTAAGAACATGATAATTGAGTCATTCTTTTTTAAGTCGGACGGATTTCGTAAAAAAAATTATGTCATGTCTCCGATTCGCTTCAAACATTTTTTTTTTGGTTCTATACATGAAATAAGCTAACTCGTGTTCGAGGAATTTTTTTATATTTTTTTTTCTATGGTCTGTCAAATTTTGAATTTTTTCGTGATTCTGACTAATCGTGTACTTCTATAAATCGTTATATTCTGGGGTTCTACTCGTCGTAGAGTTATAAGATGGCCAAGGTTGTCCTAAAGCTAACTGAGCTATTAACAGTTAAACTTCTTGAAGTTGATTTGCATAGCGAAGACCAGTACATTAGGGATTTAAAATTATGCCGTAGTAATCCTTGTTTAATTCTCTATAAAAAAAGTGGCCGTTTACCAAGAACTATTTTTAAAATATTTTTCTTTATGACGAGATAGTGATGAAGTTGGCAAAAGGCAGATTTTATTGCGGATTTCGGCAGAATATCGCTTCGTTAACAATATTTGTTCCACAACTTTTTCAATCCATATAGATATTCGGGCGAAATCCACAATAAAGTCTAAATTTTTGAACTTTGGTTTTCATATAGCCACTCCCATTTCTAGAATATTCTTTGATTAAAAAACTTGTGGAAAAAATGTTGTTAATGAAACGATGCCGAAATCAGCAATAAAATCTGCATTTTGCTAACTTTAGTCCTGCAATTGCCACGCCCATTTCTAGAATATTCTTTGATTAAAAAACTTGTGGAAAAAATGTTGTTAATGAAACGATGCCGAAATCAGCAATAAAATCTGCATTTTGCTAACTTTAGTCCTGCAATTGCCACGCCCATTTCTACGAGTTTGTCGCCTTACAGAAAAATCTTGGCATGCAAATATTATACCTGGATAGGTATTCTATCGGAATCTGCAATAAAATTGAAATTCTTGCGAAAACCCGATGTTTACACCTTGCTAAATATATCTTATCATAAGTTTTCGAAAACAAATTACAAAAACTCACAAAAAATTCACAAAAAAAGCATCTCGTCACAAAAAAAATTATTTTAAAAATAATTTTTGAAAAAACGCCAAATTTTTTGAAACATGTTTTTTTTATAGAGAATTCAACAAGGAATACCATGGTATAATTTTAAATTTCTGGTCTTTGCTATGCAAATTATCTTCAAAAGGTTCAACTGTTTGGGTCAATCTTGACCACCTCATATATAGAAATGTTAAGCCCATTTCTTAAGCTTTAAAACGACCTTAAGATGAAGTCTCTACGATGCGCAGAACCCGAGTTATAAAGATTTGAAGTAGTACATGATTAGTCAGAACCACGAAAAAATGCAAACTTTGACTGATCGTATCTCCAAAGAAAAAAAGGAAAAAAAATCCTCGAACACATTTTACCTTATTTCATGTATAGAACCCATAAAAAAATTTGAAGCCAAAAGAATGTCTCAATTATGGATATAGATTTGAAAGTTTCTGTGGCTGTACAGCTGCAGGTCGTTTCAGAAGTAATTTTCTGTGTAGAACTCGAGATCGATCTTAGAACTGCGCCAATATTTGAGGTTAAGTACACGAAAAACGGCTTTAATGGCCACTTTCGTTCACCATTTAGTACTATTCTTACCCTTTCGAAATGCGCCTTCGAGTGGTGCTTTACGATTTTTCATTCAGAAACTATGATCATTGGCGATGTTAGATTAGAGAACACGCCAGTTTAAGTGGCCGTAACTCTTGAAGGTAAAAATCTTATGGCACCATTAGAGAGTGCATTTTGAGGGATAATAACAGTACTAGAAAAATACTTGAAACAATTCCAATAGATTTCTATTATTTAATCATAAAATCTTCTTCTTCATTTACCTTTTTATTTTGCTTCTTTTGGCCCCGTTCCTTTTTGAAATAATACAATTCTCGCGTTTTTTTATTTTTCTACGTAATTTTTATTTTCTGGGCCTATTTGAGTTATAGTAGGAGATCCGACAAAGGCACGACCTTCACCCATCTGTTTAATGGATGAAATCTACTTTGTATGAAATTTAACGTGTTAGGAAATATTTCGCAAGTGGATTGGATGAAAACATCCTGGCCAGGGTATTTTTAAATATTCAAAAATTATTATATTTAGCACTCATTTGCTTAATGAACAAATTACAAATATACAAATCGAAAGCATAAAGCCTATAGAATGTGTTAAAGAGATGAGTGAAAGTTACTAATATTACCTACCAGTTCATACATGCCAACTCGATAGGTAGGCCAGGAAAAAATAAACAACCCAACGTTTTCACATTCTATAGGCCTAATACTTTCGATTGGTATATAGTTTGTTCATTAAACAAATGAGTACAAAATTAAAAATATAATAATAATTTTTGAATGTTTAATTAAAAATACCCTGGCCAGGATTTTTTACACATCAAATTTCATACAAAGTAGATTTCATCCATTAAACTATACATATATGGAAAACTATTCATGATATAACATGCTTGTGTTCGTGCATAAAATTTTGGTTCACGGTGTGGATATTGTTAGGCATTTCGTTATTTCTATCGGAGTGAGGAGGTGGAAAATCTCGCGTACGGTGGGTTTGGGTTCAACCACGTTAAAAGCGCTCCCAATGAAAACTACAGCAATGCATGTCCGACGACTGGAATTTAGGTGCGCTCTACCAAAATCCACAAAAAAGGCCACCCCGCCATACTCGACGACTAACGTGAGATCAGCCTTCTAAGTATAGGTTGCAAGGTCTCATCGAACGTATTGTGTGAAAGCCTGAAGCCTACCGTCAACGAGCAGATTGGGACTTATTAATGTGGCTTTAGAATAGGGTATTCGTTTATCCGCCTTTTTTCGAAAACCGTTTTCATGTTATTCGAAAAATTGCAAATAAAAACAAACCGGTTCATGATTTTGAAATAAATAAAAAACGGGATAAATCGGTTTTATTTTACACCGTTTTCATTCAGTGTAAATGCTTATGTTGGTATGAAGTCATGACCAAAAATTTCAATAAAACTATTAACAGTAAAGATAGCTTTATAAAAAAGGCAAAGCAAAATAATGTCTTTCTTTAGATAAAAAGTAAAATAAACAAAAATCAGTGAGAAATTCATGTGTTTGATGTTATCTTAACTATTTTTAATACTACATTGCATTTTCCCTGACTTTTTCGAATTTGAGTAGTCCCGTAGCGTCCCGTCGCACCATTTACGCTATCTGTGTGCTCAATCCAAAAGGCGACCCCGCTGTTCGCGCAAAATACCGGGGGATCAGTGCCCTAAGCACCGTTTTCATTCAGTGTAAATGCTTATGTTGGTATGAAGTCATGACCAAAAATTTCAATAAAACTATTAACAGTAAAGATAGCTTTATAAAAAAAGCAAAGCAAAATAATGACTTTCTTTAGATAAAAAGTAAAATAAACAAAAATCAGTGAGAAATTCATGTGTTTGATGTTATTTTAACTATTTTTAATACTACATTGCATTTTCCCTGACTTTTTCGAATTTGAGTAGTCCCGTAGCGTCCCGTCGCACCGTTTACGCTCTCTGTGTGCTCAATCCAAAAGGCGACCCCGCTTTTCGCGCAAAATACCGGGGGATCAGTGCCGTAAGCATAGGTTGCAAGGTCTTATCGAGCGTATTATGTGAAAGATTGAAGCCCACCGTCAACGAACTGATTGGACCTTATCAGTGTGGTCTTAGACCTGGAAAATACACCATAGGCCAGGTATTCACAATATGCCAAATCTTAGAAAAACCCGCGAGAAAAGGATCGACATTCACCATCTATGTGTCGACGGAAAGGAGTTGCCGATGCGGCCGTTGTGGTGTGTTAGTCAGCAGCACGCAGGGCCTGGGTTCAAGCCACAGTATATACGGTAATAAACCTTTTCGCAGTTTTTCACCAGTTGGTCCCCGAGGAGTACTTGCAGCGTTTTCGTTTTGCGCGCACGGCAACACTTACTGTGGGGAATTTCGCCTCATGATTAGAAAAGTTCTTTTCGAGGATAAAATATACATAATTATGTGTTATTTATGAACAAAATGTAGGTTATTCATCTTTAATGTATGCTGATATTCATGCTTAATGAAGAATAATCTCAATAATTAAGTTCATAATTAACGCTTGTGTTTTATAAACTGGAAGACTCAAACTTTATTATAGCACTGAATGGAGTTTTCTTAAATGTAAGTTTAAAATTAAGAAAAAAGTCCATTATAAGATTATATTTTTATGAAAAACGTAAATTTTGTGAATTTATCAAGCAAAATTCTAAATTTCCGAATATATCTAAGTCTTTATTAAAGAAAAACAAGGTTTGTATAGTTATATAGACTCCAATGCCTGCCAGCGCATCCGTCCAGACAGTTCATTAAGCACACCCAAGTTTGATTGATCTACAAGTTCTAAGCGTTTTCAGCATTTAACAGTTCATTATCATGTACGGTGTAATATAACATAAGTTATACACTGAACTATGATAATCTGTATTAGCATCTATAATAATAGACAATTATTTGCAATTTTTTTACACTTTTGCAATTAATTTCGGTAATTTTTACACAGTCATGACTTGTGCCACTCTGCCATAGTACGGTTGTTGCTCCCTTTCATACCACAGTAATTTTGTATACAACTCTGAATGAAAAGAATGCATGCTCCTTCTCATTATCAACCCTGATCAGATTTTACCCCCGAGGATTACTCAAAAAGGTTTATTACTGTATATACTGTGGTTCAAGCTCGGTTAAACTCAACATAAAAAAACGTGTTTTCTAATAGCGGCCGCTCCTCGGCAGGCAAACAGCTTCTCATAAAAATGTAATCGCCATTTGATTTTGGTTTAACTGCAACTGATATTGCACTATTTGTGTGACAATATCAAAGCGCACGTTACAAATCGGAGGAGAAGCTCGGCCAAACACTAACATATGTGTAAGCGCCAATATATTATTATTATTATTAAAAGGAGTTGCCTATACCCTGCGATGTCTGAATTATGCTTCCCCGCGAAACTGATACGGCTCTGTAAAATGACGTTGAGCGATACCATCAGCTCCGTCAGAATTGAGAAAGACCTCTCCGAGCCGGTGGCTACAAAACGAGGATCCAGACAGGGCGACTCCCTTTCATGTAATTTCTTTGATCTGATGTTGGAAATGATAATAAGACCTGCAGAATTAAACCGTATAGGAACAAATTTACTACAAGAGCGTGCAATGACATCAACATCATCGGTAATAAGAACCACGAAGTATGTTCTGCCTTTTCCAAGTTGGATAAGGAAGCAAAGCGATTGGGTCTGGTGGTCAACGAGGACAAGACGGAGTATCTGCTGTCATCAAACAAACAGTCAGCGCATACGCGTCTTGGCACTGACGTCACTGTTGACAGTTATAATTTCGAGAAAGCAGAGAACTTCGTTTACTTAGGAATTAGAAATACAACAGATAATCTTGCCAACAAGCAGGGTTCGTATTTGCACACACATGCGCAGCACATCCTAATATTTT
>NW_016158853.1:0-13908 GCF_001687245.7 Rhagoletis zephyria | reverse complement strand
TGCTCAAGTTTGGTCTAGTAAAATAAAAATGGCCGCCACTGTTTTTGGCGCGAGTATGCGCGGCTTTTCTTTTAGTATATCCTTAAAGGACCCCTTGCACTACTTTTGGGTAAAGGAATGAAGATTCCACTCGGCCCTACAGTGATACCTTTCTGAAAAAAAATATTTCTTGAAAAATCTCTGTTATTAAGTTATTCATAATTTAGCAAAACATTTGTACTATGTAATATTTCATATAAAATCATAATTGTCCATTTTTAGGAAGTAACACGAAACCAGGAGTTAATATTATAATTTGAAGTTTCCATACAAAAATTGTTAAGAAAGCTATCAACTCATAACTGTTAGAACGTGCCACGATCGAATTCATTGAATTAAATGGATTCAACTGCATGCTCAACAGATATTATTATGAAAAATACTAATCAGTTTTGAGTAAGAAATTTATCACAGTTTTAAAATATGCCTTTTTCGCGTAAAACATTGCCTATCCGCCCACTGTGGGTTGGCAGAATAAATATATGTATACCTATGCATGTAGGTATATTCATATAAACTTGCATATTTATGTGTGTATACACATATTTCTTCTGTGTATCTCAGACGCATGCACATTTGCAGCTATGAGCCATACGCAATGCCCAAAGGCGACATTGGCCTAGGAAAATTCCTTTGGTGCAGGGAAAAGCTGCTGTTCCACAATCATGCATATACACTGCCGGAAAAAATTATAGGAGATAAAAGTATCAAACTGGCACAACTTCATTAAAAATTGGTATTTTTTCATGGTTGCGCATATTGGATACTGATATGTATGAGCAGTGATTTGGAAATAAAAGAGACTGAATATTGCAATAATGCATTCAAAAAAAATGTTTTACAATGTATGTAGGATTGTATATTTTTCCAATTATTTTTTTTATAAAGCCAACAAAAAACAAACAAAAAATTTCTAAACTTTGCGCAAAACTCAGGAAAATGCAATAAACTTGCATACACCGTCAGCAGAAAAACATTGCCAAAAATCCTATAGATTTTTTATTAACATCAAACTTGCACTTTATTTTACTAAAATTTTATTTGTAACACATGAAAAAAGTTGAAAAAGCAACAGCAGTTAACGGGGCGAACTTAACTCAGCCATTAGACTACTAGTTTTGGACGATGGGGTCACTGTATCTAATCCCAGTGAAGAAGTCAGATGAGGAGATGTGGTGATCTCCGAAATAAAAGCTATAACTTCTACCAAAAATGTAAATTATTGTTGTTTTTTCACAAAAATTTTCGAAAAAACGGCCTCAGGGTCAATAAAATTTGTTGAAAAATTTAACTATGTCAAAATTTGTTTAAGAAATTTGTTAAGAAAGTTGCAAATTTAAAGGCCAATTAATGGAATTTTGCTTAGTTTAGAGTTTAGAAAATTTATTTCTATATTTTTATTGTAAAATAAAACTTTTTTATAAAAGATTAGCGGTGAAACTTGGAATAAAATCTTTTGCAAACTTTTTGAAACATTTTTGTTCCAATACTTTTTTCCAGCAGTGTATATGCACGGCTATATGCAGTAGTACATACCTACATACATATGTATTTGTGTGTATGGATTCGTATTAAAAAAAAAAAAAGCACTTTCTGGGAAATACTATGGACGTGCCATAGACAGTGAGTTTTATCCGAAAAACTTTGAAATTTTACTTTTATCTTAACAGTAGTCTACCACCCATCAACTAAAACTGCTGGTGACAAAATAAATAAATGATAAATAAAAAATAAATAATTTTACGACAAATTGTTTAAAAATTAGCACATAAACAAAAACCACTATTAAATCAATGAATTTCGCAATAAAGCGGGCTACGTGCATGAAGTCACCACTTTCATAGAAATTGCAAAAAACACTTTTTCTTCAGTGGCGCAATTAAGCCCGCAGCATGTGCAAACTTACACGTATAATATACTACATACATACATAAATACATACATACATGTATTTACTTATATACACACAAAATGTGAAATAACAAAATCGAAAAAAATCAAGATATGTATGTAATTATTCACATTGTGTATCTGCTAGATACTAGTATTGACAATTCAATACAATCACTAAACAATAAATTCCATTTACAGTTGAGGTCGCACAATAATTTCTATTAAATTTAATTTTTTTTTTTTACTCAATTGAAGTTATTATATTTGCTTACTTTTTTGTTTACGCTGACTGTTTTTTCTTTTTTTTTTGGTAATTTGCTCAATGAAACTTCTAAAGGAACTAACTAACTTTTAGTCAAAAGCGGCTTTTAAACACTGAAAAAAATACACTTGGCGGGAACTAAAGGCGCGTTAAACGTCTGCTCACGGCGACAGCGTCGGACTGTTTGACTTTGACTGGATTTCGTTCCGACACACAACTACTTGACGACGAGCGCAATATTCTGCTTTTAAAACGCTCTGCTGCTGCCGCCGCACAGTGGTTCAAAAGTGGCACTTGCTGTTCATTATTTTTTAATCAATTTGGTAGTATTTTTTTGTAATGAAAGCTTGAGCTTGAGTTATTTGTTTATATTAAATTTTTTAGACGAAAGTGCAAAAAAAGTAGCAATTGTGAAGAACATCGATTTCCCTGTTCCAGTTAATATATCGAGCCCTAACCGCCAAAATAACGGAAGTGAAATTTGTTCAGAATTTTCTTTTTGACGCAGAAATATTCCTAAAAAAAAAGAATAAACAAAAAAAAATGCTTACGATATTTTGGTTGTTAGGGCTCGATATGTTACATAATAAAACTAGTTGAAAACAATTTTGGGGCTACCCGAAAACCGAATAAAAATTAACAAAAAAAATAAAATGTTATGATAAAATGTTAACCAAAATTAAAATTTTTCTTTTAATTTTTTAGAAAAATGTTGGGTATGCAGATTTCTAGATCATTAAATTTTTGGTATAACCATGTCAAGTTGCAAGTGGCTAAGAGTGTCGATTTTTAATAAAATATATAGATATGTTATAAGAATTTAAACCTCACGAAACAAAGAGAACGCTTTTATTTCCCATTTAGCATGCAGACGTGCACGAAAACTTAGCGGAAAAAAATCATTAAAAATCAAAACGAACTCTTAGCCACTTGCAACATGCACTCAAATGCATACCCAAAATTTTTCTAAAAACTCAAAAAAAAAGTTAATTTTGGTGAAATTTTTTTATTTTTTTTATAATACTTATACAGGAGAATCGATTTTCTTCAAAATTGCTACTTTTTCTGCACTTTTCTCTAACAATTTTTATATAAACAAATAAAAATTCAAAAATCGGGCTCAACTCATCTCTTGCTAATTTTAAAAGCTTTCATATAAAAAAAAAATGTATTAATCAAAGCGGTGGAAAATTGAAGGCGCCAGTGAAATATGAACAGTAAATTCCAGTTTTGAACCACTGTACGCCGCCTCCCGTACTGCATTCAATCAATGGCTATGACACGACAGCAGACTATTGGAGTGCGGCTGCTAGCGTTGTTGGTGGTAACGTCGGAGGGGGGCCCAACAATCGCAATAGCTCCACAACACACAACAGCAGCGGCGGCGACGACAACCCAGGCACGCACGCATCGCTGACGAGTAGTGAGTGGAGCTGGCGAAATGCAAGGCAATGTGGTCCAAAAGCTGTGCAGAGGGGCGGAAGTGTGCACAATGTATGACGAAATTTTGGATAAAAGGCATGAAAAGAAACGATGGCAGACGCGTCGCATTGCTTCGCTGCTTTTGGTTGTGGCAGAGTTTGCGTATTATTTGCTGTTGTTGTTCCTAACTACTAGCTATGTATGTATGTACTCGTATTAACCGGCGGCTTTTTCGGTTGGTGTGTCAGCAATGTTTATTTGTAATTGCTGTTACTACTGTTGTTGTTGTTGTTGTTGTTGTTGTTATTTTATGTATGCCGGCATCCATATGCGTCAAGGTGACCTTTGGGGCGAGAAAAACGATGAAAGAGAGAGCGCTTGTAGGTATTCGAGAAACAGCTGGCGTTTTTCGTTTGTCTTTTGCCATGGTACATAGTTGGCTGCCTGTTTATGTTGTTGTTGTTGTTGTTGTTGTTGCTGTTGCCGTCTTTATTGCTTTTTCATTTTCATACATTGCGTATTTTGGAAATGCCGGGAACAAAATTTCGTACCGTATGTGGGGGGTATCCATGGCAAAGAACAGTAAGAAGTGTTCGTCTAGGTAAAAATGAGTCAGTCGGCATTATATGATTTCAAAAGCTCGGCGGCCGATTGCGATATTAATTAGCGACTTTTTAGTTAACGGGTTGGTTAGTTAGCGTTTTTTTAGTTAGTTCGACCACCTTTTTTTAGCAGAGTGCCCTTGTGTAAGAGAGTTGATAAGGTCATATTCTGTAAAAATATTTGGAATGAAAAGATACCTACAACCATGCCTCTCGGTACGTCGGTCTGTGAACACGGACCCAGGGAAGATGTCAGCGGCGGGTCCTTTGAATTAGAATATTTTGTTTAAACTAATATGTATTACATTCCCACTGCACTGAAATCTGAGATTTTGACTTCGAAATCTTAAATACCACCTGTTTAAGTGTTTCCATCGCACTTTCTTTGGATTTCGTTGACATTTTATAATTTGTATTTATGTTTGTGTGCTTTTGTTTATGTGCAGAATTTTGACATTTCAAGTGAAACAGTCTGTAAGGTTGCACTTTTTAATATCTAAAAGTTTGCTCGTTGAAATCTGATTGAGATTCAAGATATCGAAATGATTAAAATATATGCGACATCATCCAACTTCAGTGCATAGGGAATGTACTAAAGCGAGCAAATGAGCTGACTGGCGAGTATGTATTTATGTATGTACATTAAGGTGGTGCAAAAATGCGTATGAAAACGTAAAGTTGGAATTTTTATGCTCTCACCCTCTAGGATTGTTCTATACCAAAAAAAAATCAAAATCAAATCAAATCAAAACATTTTTAGAGAGTCGCTCAAAGCGTTCAAAGTTTCCCATATATTTTATATGGGGAAAAACCACTTTTCGTAGAAATGGTATAGAATTCTTGAAAAGCAATATACATAATTCGATCGGAAAACGTTGCTTCTCTTCCAATAACAATACCCAATTATTTCATTAACATTTTTTTATAGTTACTATAATTTGTAGGTCCGCCAAAACCCCCAGAAAATTTCAGAAAATGCAATGGGGGAAAAATAAAAAATCTTTAATATTAAAAATTGGTTAAATAAACAATTGGGTATTGTTATTGGAAGTCTACTAAAGATAAACAGAGTTTTCCGAACGAAAAATATTAATTTTAAAGAATTCGATACCATTTCTACGAAAAGTTGTTTTTCCCATGCAAAATACATGGAAAACTTTGAGTGCTTTGAGCGACTTCTAAATCTCCTAATTTTTTTATTAAAAAAAAAAAAATATATATGTATATATATTTTTTTCGATATAGAACAATCCTTGGGGGTGAGAGCATTAAAATCTGCTCTGAGGTTTCCTCCGTCACCCCACAGAACCTGCAGTCCGCCTCTACAGAAAGCTCCATTTTGTTCAGGTGGTACCTTAAGTTGCAGTGTTCTGTCAGGTAGCCTGTAAGAGTTCTAAGACCTTCCCGGCTGAGTTCACGAAGTCTTTCTGAATTCCTCCTGGAAGAAGTTATGAATTTCTTTGATTGTCTCATTACCTTTGACTTACGCCAGTGGGCAGCAATCTGAGATTCCTCCCAACTTCTAAGCAGTTCAGCAGTGTATCCTCTAGATGTACCGCAGAAAGGCTCGGGATCATGCATTCGCGTTTGGGCTCCACGTTTTGCCAGATAGTCAGCCGTTTCGTTGCCTTCAAACCCTTCAAGCCCAGGGAACCACCACAGCTCCTAGGCTAGTCAGAAGAGTTTTACAACTGTCCACAAGCCTTGATGTCGTTCTAAATGACTCTAAGGCTCTTAAGTGTTGCCTGACTAACCGACATTATATTCCGCCTGGAATTTGGTTGGGTATGAGCCCAGGCCTCCTTTTCTATCAGAGGGCATCCGTTGGACAGGTGCGCATAGCTCCTGTGATGGCCACACAGATCAAGGGCTGTAGCTTGCTCAAGGTGGCCCCCACACTTGCTTGCTTTGCTTTTGGCCACCAGGCCAGTGCCGCATATGCAACAACAGGTTTCACGACCGTACTGAAAGACCAATAAGTTAGTTTGGGTGATATTGTAGCCTTGTTAGTAACGTTAAGGCAATGTGAGTTCCAATTGAGCCTTTTGTCCAGAGAGACTAATTGGCCTATACGCCTTTGGGAGTTGCGCTGAGTTCTTCCCCACTTTGCGTTGAGAAAAGTAGTTGCTTGAGCTGATCTGCTCTTTTGCCAGACTGCCAAGCCACTTGCTCGCTTTGGTGAATATCACTATTATGAAATGCGTTAGCTAGACAAGGACAAGAGGGCAAAAGTAACATCAAACACATTTTGCACCACAATAGTCATGCGTGAAATTAAGTGGTTTAACCGACACCATAATGCCACTTTGGTATAATCCCGGCTAGAGAGATGTGCCTCCTCCTGCCACTTATAGAGGGCATTCAGAATGGACAAAGCTTGAAGACTTCATACATGCCTTCCTGACCTACAATATAAGAGTTTTATCAATCTTTAGTAAGCTCAGCACTTTAGCGTTGAAAATGTTTTAAATCGAAACAAAAAACCACGCTCACTTCTTATATAACAAAAAGAATTTCCTTCGTTCGGCCGCAAAACAATGCCATGCGAATTCCAATTTCAAAAAATTTTCAACCAGAATTTTCCTACAAGGATGGTTGATATCACAAATCATTACATGCGCATATTTGTTTGCTTAATAAACATTCAGTATTTTAATATACTTACAATAATTGATAAGCAAATATTGTCACAGTTTGGTCGTTTTTATCTTTGTAAAATAACAATGGCATTGTTATCAGTTAGTTTACAGCTAACAACGTTTCAAATAAATATACATATGTGTGTATAGTAGGGTGGTCCAAAATAAGTAAATTTGGAATTTTAATGCTCTCACCCCCTAGGAATTATTTTATTTTGAAATCAAAAAATATTTAGAGGTCGCTCAAAGCGCTCAAACTTTTCTATGCATTTTGTATGGGAAAAAAACAACTTTTCGTAGAAATAGTATGGAATTCTTGAAAATCAATATTTTTCGATCGGAAAACTCTGGTTCTCTTCAGGCGACTTCCAATAACAATATCCAATTATTTATTTAACCATTTTATAATCATGAATATTTTTTATCTATCCCCCCATTGCATTTTCTAGTATTTTCTAGAGGTTTTGGCGGTCCTATAAAATATAGTTACTAAGAAAAAATTGTTAAAAAAATAATTAGGTTTTATTATTGGAAATCTGTTGAATAGAAACAGAGCTTTCCGATCTAATAATATTGATTTTCAAGAATTCTATACCATTTCCACAAAAAGTTCTTTTTTTCCCATATAAAATACATGGAAAGCTTTGAGCGACCTCCACATATTTTTTGATAAAAAATAATAGGCGTATACTTTTTTTTCGATATAGAACAATCGTAGGGGGTGAGAGCATAAAAATTCCGACTTTACTTTTTTTTTACATGCATTTTTGGACCACCCTAGTGTATAGCCACTATAAAAATTGTATCATAATATAGTGACATTTGTCATTTTGATATTTGTACATACTATCCACTAGAACCTTACTAATCGTGCGTGTAGACTAAGTCTAAGCTTCACTCTACCACCATAGCCATACTTTTGTTGGTCGATTGCACCGGAACAAAAAAAAACGTGTTGTGTGCTTTTAACCTACCATACCCGCTGAATCCGAATCTGAGGTCTGTTTGACTCTTACACTCTCAAAATTTCAAATAAATCAGAAAAATTATCAAATTTCGCAATTTTATTTAAGCAATGGAAGCATCAAAAAAGGGGAAATGCCATTTCAACGATCAATTGAAGAAGGAAAGAAGGAGTTTCTATTCTTCATATCGAAAAAAGATCTTATTTTGAATGACTTTGTCCTGCATATAAATCTCGATTAGAAGAAAAATCTTTCTTATTTATTGGTCTTGAAAAAATCAAAGTTGTTTTGTTTTTACTTCGTCGTAAGTAAATTGGACAGATATTGCATCTTGTTTTTAGCTTTTCTCTGAAGATTTTCCGCATATTAAAATAGACAATTGTCTGTTTGAAGAAATTAGAGAACTGAAAAATTTAAACAATGGGAAAATCGGCACGTTGAAATTGATAAAATGTGGGAAGAAATATTCAGCCATTTTAAAAACGAAACATTTATGTAATTATTCTTGTTCAATTTGCGTTGTGTTGTCCTGGAGGTAATGCAGCTATTGAATGATGTTTGGACATGTGAGTAATCTAGATTGAATGTTGATACTCTAGTTGCAGTACTGGCCGTTAAATTAAATATGAAGGATATATACGGTGACCATCCGTCCTGTATTATACGGGACAGTCATCTTTTTTGAGACATTGTCCTGGTAATTTATTTATTTTATACGGCATGCCAAATGTTCTGTATTTCATTTAATGTCCTGTATTTGTCCCGTATTCGATGTTCCGACGCCTTAACACCTCATTAAAATGGTACGCCTATGAACGAATTTTAAGTGATGTTGGCATATGATCGTAATTTTCTTTATAAATAGTTATTATTTTCTAATCTGAATACCTATGATTCGTATCGAGCAATACATACAGTGTGGCCAAAATAGAAAGTAGGACTCGACATTCTAGTAAGTGTTAACTATTTTTCCTTAGTTTGTTTAAAGTTTATTATTTATTTTATGAAAGTAAAGCTCTTTTCCTAACAAAAACCATATAATACCAAATTTCCAACTTTGTGCAAAAAACTATTAAAATTAATTCTCCAATGTTTCACCAAAATTTCAAACTTTTTAATTAGAATCTTTAGAAAAAAATTCGGTTTGCAGTTTTGTAACACACTAAAATTGAGTATAATAAAGTGTGAGTGGAAAGTGTTGCTCATTTGCTTCTCTTTCAAAAAAAAAGGTCGAACATACTTACTTTGTATAAAAAAAATACGTAACATCGTCAATAAAAAAATGCCAAAAATTAGTGGCAAGCCTTACCGACTTAAAATTGCACTTTATTATACCAAAATTTAACGGATTTTTTAAACAAATTTTACGGGATAAAAATCTCGAGCAAATTATCCTATAAATTTGTGATGATTATAAGGATACTGTTTCAGGGAAAACAGTGTGGAAAAAAATTCCAAAATTATTTTTTGTCCCGTATTCGGCTGTCATAAATATGGTCACCGTAAGTATATATCTTCTTCGAATATCGCCGATATATTGTAAAAGATATTCATTCGATTGATAGGTACTCATTTAGATAAAATTTTTTATTATTTTACATTTATCATTTCTGTGTTATTGTTCCAATGAGTAAAACAATTTGTTAACGATATTTCATTGTGTCGCCCTTTCTACTGTAAATAAGTTGGTCACCTTAGGTATTGGCATATACATACATAGCACACTTACAAATCGAGCGCTAACCGCCAAAAAGATGTAAGCGGCATTTTTTCCAAATTTTATTTTTGATGCAGAAATGCATCCAGATACTCTAGGAACATTAAGCATCAAAAACAAAGTTAAAAAAAAATCGCCTACATCTTTTTGGCGCTTGGGACTCGATATATTGCTATTCAATTAAAGAAGAATAGTATAGCGAAACGCATGCAAGACAACAATACAAACAAGATAGCGATATGAGAGTCGGAGAAAAATATTCACAAGGCGTGTACTGCTAACCACTACATCACAGCGACTGCCAAAAACCACAGTCCTTAGTCTAGAAAAACTCGAGGATGTAGAACTGACTGCCGTATCAGACAAATATAGTCTATTATAGATAGGCCATTCCACCATCGGAGACCAACGCAGATGAAGAACTCGTGAGACACACACATGGTAGATAGCAACACCATGGTAGATAGCAACTTTGAAGAAAGAGTATAGAAAAAAGTTGGAAAGCTCATCCTTGTCATTTAAGTACCTTACCTAAGTGAGTTCATTCACCATTCATATTGAAAGTAGAGTAAAAAAATAGAAAATGAATATTACGTAAAACTTATTTTGTTCTACTGGTAATACTTCGCGTCAGGGATTCACCATAGAATGGATTAAGTTTCGGCGACTGCTACTCTCTATAGGGAATGTAGGGATTCACATTTTAGCCAGGAGTCCCACTGTATTATCACTAGCGTGACCTTATGTGTACCCCACCTATTTTCCCCATGTGCTGTGAATATTCAAGGATTTTTGAACAAGTTAAGATTGGTGTTAGGTATGGGTGCATTCCAAAACGTCAAAATACGCAAAGCATCCGTCTCCTTTATTTCTAGACCTCAGCAGATTTTTAGGCCAAATGTGCGCAGCCACGGTTAGATGCTAGTTTTCTACTAGGTTGAGCAAGTTCGACTTTTTCTTCTAGTGTGGTTTAGAAATAAAAGAGACTGATGCTTGTATTTTGACGTTTTGGAACGCCCCCTATATTATAATGGTGGTTATATTTGCCCATCTTTAATGAAACAGGTGATTACGCCCTTTTTCCGTCACAAAAAAAGGCTACAGCACGCAATTGCGGCGATTAAGCTAAAAGTGATATAAAGAAAACACATTTTTTTGCATAACAAAAAGCATTTTTTGCCTTATTGGAGTGCAACATTTTAAGAACGCGAAAATCCTGCGTCTGAGCCCTCCACGAGGGGGCCGACTTGTAATGGGCACCAAATTTTTTAGGTTCTGTACGATGTCAGAACGGTGTCCCGCGAAGATCAGAAATCAGTGCCATATGCTCAAGCTCCTCAATATATGGAAATGGTTTTTGATCGTGGCCTATGTTAGTAACGGAGGAGCAAACCTCTTGAGAAAGGCTCTGGGTTGGAACAAGGTGTTAGGCGACCCGTGCTGATGTTCAGCCTGGCTGGGGACCCAGATTAATAGCAAGCCCAGTCTCGAACGGAGTGCTCCGCATACCTGGCGACCTTCGGTTCTATCTAGCTCGATCTTTGCACACGAACCTCTGTGCAAGCGAACCTCCTTTGTCCGATACTCGTGGGACCAAGATTATGAGTGAAATTTCACAAAAAAAAAGAATCAATAAGTAGGACGACCCTCCAAAAAACCCGACAGGGGTGGCTTCGACTTCTGCTTCAGCCTCGAGCAGGACAGAGGTCAGACCGCCATTGTTAGAAGGCAGAGGGCGCTTTAGCGACAGGGCTGGTCCTAATAGAAGCAACGCAGGTGGCAGTGGGAGGAAAGGAGTTCCGGGCAGACCGGTCTCCAATCATTTGTGATGGCTGGAGCTGCGGGGATAGGTACCAATCTTCCACTGTGTGAAAGCAGGCCATGGCAACATGCAACTTAAAGATTAGAAATAACATCATTCAAGGGGCCAATAGGTTATGGTAGGCGAGGGTACTTGTACAACAACTAGGCTACTATGGCCGCAAATTGATAGGACCGAAGACCGAAGAGCTGCTCAGTCTCTCAAGGGAGGACATTTCGATGGTCATGGCTTGTGTAACCGGTCATTGGCTATTTGGTGAGCACGCTTCGAGATTAGGAATATTCTCCCATGAATATTGCAGAAGTTGCAGAGATGAGGAAGAGGAAGAAACAGTTGGTTGACCACTTCTTCTGTAGCTGCGCAGCTTTAGGTAGGCACTTTTTCAGCTCTCTCTCAGGGAACTAACCGGTGTAGGAATAAAACCAATTCTACGCTTCATAAAGGCGGGTTCACCGTTCATGTCCGGACAACTTTTTATTTGCTCTCAAGAAATTTTTGCCGGATGGGGTGCTGAAGTACAATTCACCGTTCAGTTCGGCACATTTTATTTTGTTCTGAAGCAAACAGCTGATGATATTGTTGCCTACATACAATTTTTGAGGGCAAATAACACATGCAATTCGCTGCAAATGCATATAAAGGAGAACGCGGCAACTCGAATCATCAAGTCGTTCGGACAGAATATCAAAATCAATTTGATTCGAACAACGAACGAGTGTTCAGCACAATTTTTGTCGCGCTCTCAGTGAGACAAAATTTGAAAGGACAGCGTAGAATTACTAACAAAAAGTGTCCGGACACGAACGAACATTTTGTCGCTTACGCCCTTTTGGCGGTTAAGGCTCGATATTTTGTTTATTGATAATAAGCAAGTTGATAAGTTTTTTTTAAATAAATACCGACGCGATTTTGTTTTTGTTTTTGTAGTTATGCAACCCAGTTTTTATTTTAAAAATATGGTCACCGTAGGTCTAGTAGTACTCATGAGTACTTAGAAAAACAAAAAAAAATTTAATACAAATCTGTATTTTTATGATCACTTACCTACTCGGGAATCTTCTCTGAGCGTCGTATTGCCAATGCCGCGTACACCGTAAGTGGTCGTGAATATGAGACATCGCTGGAACCTTAAGATCTTCAACATATTTCTCATGTATATACTCTTTCGTGATTAGCTTCCAATTTACTTTCAGTTTGATGTAATATGTTTGTAGTCCTATTTCACCAACTTTGACTAGATTTTGGGGCAAGAATTTTCTGCGACCTGCAACTGCTAACGACGCGGTCGTCAAAAATGTTCTGTCACCTACGCAACGACTTTGCAAGCAGACAAGTAGTTTATTGATTTTTGTGAAATGGTAACGGGTGATTTTTTTGAGGTTAGGATTTTCATGCATTAGTATCAGGAATACATATATGTATGTATGTACATAACCAAATAAGTAGTTAATTTTTTATTTATATTCATTTGTATGTAGATTTGTTTGTAAGTATTTATGTATATAAAAGGCTTGAAATTTATTAATATACATAATTATCATTGGAAATCTATGAGTAAATGGATCGATTGACGCACAGTTACCACTCGACGGCGGCAAGCCAAATGGGTGTGAAAATGCCAAAAATTAATAGATTAATTGAATGAAGTAAAATTACAAAAATTCATATGACACACTTGTTGATATGGATAAGTACATACATCTACATATGTACATATGTATGTATGTATGGCTGATAACATTGATTCATTGATGAGTTCGTGCGCGTCTCCTGATTATTAGGTAAGCACTGCGTGAGCAATGTGCCAGTTATCAACGAGGAAAAGTGATCAACATTGGTGAAGGCTTATTGCCACACATAAACAATCATTTTTCCTACTTATACTTATAGTAATTATATAAATATTTTCTCGTACATATAAATACATAACATGACTTTTTGAGGAAGGTACTATTTAATTAACATATAAAACATGATAACAAACTGCAAATGTGTATCTGTATGGCAGGTAGGCGTCGTACAGTGCAAACAGTGGGCAAAAATCTGAAAATTTGTTTACTACAATATGAGCATTTTTGGTACTTTTGTAAAGGTAATTTATCCATTCAAGAGAATTAGACCGAAATTTGCCTAGAAAATTACATCCCGCCGGGAAGCCACTGAAATTAACAAATTTCATAAAAAAATTTAATTAGAGCATAATCCTGCGTAGGGTCTTCATGGAAAAAAGTGAGAAATGTATGTATTTTTTTGAAATACAATTTTGGATTGACAGTTTCCTTTGTACATATGTATGTACTGTAGAGAATAAAAATAAGAATAAAAATTTGCGGATAAAATTTAACAAAAAGTGTCGCCACGGTATTCAGAAGAAAAAACAATTTTCTTTCATGAATTTAAAAAAATGCTACTAATACTGATTTAAAAAATTTTGATAGAAGAAAATTTCTTTTAAATTTTTTGTTTGTCAATTTTTCGTTTTTCTTGAGAGCTGCAGACCGGCCTTAAAGAAAAAAATACAAACTTAAACAGGGAATAAAAAAAAAA
>NW_016158852.1:98575-107260 GCF_001687245.7 Rhagoletis zephyria | reverse complement strand
CTCATCCGTAAACTCGACCTAATCGGCTTTCAGCCCAGTCTTCTTCAGTCTTCTCTCTGATAGAACACAAAGAGTTATTGTTAATAATTGTTCTTCCAACATCATTAATGTTTCTTCAGGAGTTCCTCAGGGAAGCCACCTTGTTTCCATTCTGTTCCTGATATTCATTAATGATATTTCCTCTATAATAAAACATTCAAAAATTTTAATGTATGCCGAAGATGTGAACTTTTTAAAACATTGTCCTCTATCGAAGAAAGCGGATCTGAGCAACGTGGTTAGTTGGTGTATTTCAAACTATTTATTTTATTTATTTAATCACACACAACAACCAATAGTTATATTTACTACCTAAAGTTACATATAATTACACATCTATATAAAATAAAAAATTAATGCAAAATAAAATAATAAAAATAGAAAGTAGAGGTAAAAGTTATATAAAATGAAAAGAGAAGAAAGATGGAGAGGAAAGAGACATCAAGAGATGTCAAGACCTTTAGTATTCATTTGGCAAAATTACGCATTAGTTCGTTCTTAAAATGATTCGTGTTTTTTAAAAATCTAATCGCTGCGGGCAGGATATTCCAAAGACGGATTGAGAAAATAAAAAACTGACGTTCAGATACTAAGCACGTAAATTTAGTATTGCATATAGCAAGAGATCGGGAAGATTTGGTGAACTGTAATCGTTCCTTCAAATAATCGGGATCCTGTGTGACTATGATTTTGTGTAGTAATGTCAAGCATCTGAGTTTCAGTAGATCGTCGAAGGGAATAGAAAATATCCTTAAGGAAAAAGTAGAAATTTGTTCATAACGACCAATGCAGTAAATATACCGAGCAATGTTGTTGTAGAGGATATTAAGTTTTCTATTGCATACACTATCACAACTAGCATACAATTCACAGCCGTATAGTGTCGGTAGTAAATAAGTTTTAGATAGGAGCAGTCGAATCTTCACTGGTGTGAAGTACTGAATACTCCATAAGGATCGCAACATGCCATAAACTTTACCGATTGTNAGATGTGAACTTTTTAAAACATTGTCCTCTATCGAAGAAAGCGGATCTGAGCAACGTGGTTAGTTGGTGTATTTCAAACTATTTATTTTATTTATTTAATCACACACAACAACCAATAGTTATATTTACTACCTAAAGTTACATATAATTACACATCTATATAAAATAAAAAATTAATGCAAAATAAAATAATAAAAATAGAAAGTAGAGGTAAAAGTTATATAAAATGAAAAGAGAAGAAAGATGGAGAGGAAAGAGACATCAAGAGATGTCAAGACCTTTAGTATTCATTTGGCAAAATTACGCATTAGTTCGTTCTTAAAATGATTCGTGTTTTTTAAAAATCTAATCGCTGCGGGCAGGATATTCCAAAGACGGATTGAGAAAATAAAAAACTGACGTTCAGATACTAAGCACGTAAATTTAGTATTGCATATAGCAAGAGATCGGGAAGATTTGGTGAACTGTAATCGTTCCTTCAAATAATCGGGATCCTGTGTGACTATGATTTTGTGTAGTAATGTCAAGCATCTGAGTTTCAGTAGATCGTCGAAGGGAATAGAAAATATCCTTAAGGAAAAAGTAGAAATTTGTTCATAACGACCAATGCAGTAAATATACCGAGCAATGTTGTTGTAGAGGATATTAAGTTTTCTATTGCATACACTATCACAACTAGCATACAATTCACAGCCGTATAGTGTCGGTAGTAAATAAGTTTTAGATAGGAGCAGTCGAATCTTCACTGGTGTGAAGTACTGAATACTCCATAAGGATCGCAACATGCCATAAACTTTACCGATTGTATTAAAAATGTGGTTTTTCCATGTCAGCGTTCAATTAAAAATTACACCCAAGTTCTTAGCAGTGCCCACAAGTTTTATCACAGAATTGTTCATTTTTACATTATTGCAATGATCAAGGTTGAGTTTGTTTTTATATATAGAAATGCATTGAGATTTATTGGGATTTAGGATCAGGCCATTGTCACAGGCCCACATATTAATTGCATCTAGATCAGTGTTTAGGTTTTCTATGTATGCATTGATGGAGTCCAAAGGACAACCTAGATACAACTTAACGTCATCTGCATATAGATGAATATTGCAATATTTTAGCACATTTTGAAGGTCATTAACATATAACACAAATAATAGTGGACCCAGAATTGATCCTTGTGGAAAGCCTTTAGTTATAAGCAGGGATCTCGATATGGAGTCTTTTACAATTACCGCTTGCGAACGGCCAAGAAGGTATGTTTTGACTAACCTTAATGCTGATGGCGAAAAATTAAACAAATTGTCAAGTTTTAAACATAAAAGGGCATGATCCACGGAGTCAAAAGCCATGGAGTGATCAAAGAGGGTCAGAAAAGTTACGTTTTTATTGTCGATATTTACTCTAATATCATCTGCGACTTTTGGTTGTGCTGTGACACAGCTGCTGTTTTTACGAAAACCAGATTGGTATTGACTCACCATGGAATTACCATTAATGAAAAAATTAGTCTGAGTATGCATGATACGTTCTAAGACCTTTCATAAGAAAGGTAGAATCGCAATTGGCCTATAGTCGTCATTAGATTTCTTTACAGGAATGACTTTGGCCTTTTTCCAACAGTCAGGAAAGACCGACGTGGTCACAACGGTATTGAAATCGTAAGTAAGATACGACAGAATTTTAGGCAGTAAACATTTAAAAAATTTCGGGTTAACACCGTCAAAACCAGTGGCATTCGATTTGATGCCAAGTATCGCCTGNGGGAATAGAAAATATCCTTAAGGAAAAAGTAGAAATTTGTTCATAACGACCAATGCAGTAAATATACCGAGCAATGTTGTTGTAGAGGATATTAAGTTTTCTATTGCATACACTATCACAACTAGCATACAATTCACAGCCGTATAGTGTCGGTAGTAAATAAGTTTTAGATAGGAGCAGTCGAATCTTCACTGGTGTGAAGTACTGAATACTCCATAAGGATCGCAACATGCCATAAACTTTACCGATTGTATTAAAAATGTGGTTTTTCCATGTCAGCGTTCAATTAAAAATTACACCCAAGTTCTTAGCAGTGCCCACAAGTTTTATCACAGAATTGTTCATTTTTACATTATTGCAATGATCAAGGTTGAGTTTGTTTTTATATATAGAAATGCATTGAGATTTATTGGGATTTAGGATCAGGCCATTGTCACAGGCCCACATATTAATTGCATCTAGATCAGTGTTTAGGTTTTCTATGTATGCATTGATGGAGTCCAAAGGACAACCTAGATACAACTTAACGTCATCTGCATATAGATGAATATTGCAATATTTTAGCACATTTTGAAGGTCATTAACATATAACACAAATAATAGTGGACCCAGAATTGATCCTTGTGGAAAGCCTTTAGTTATAAGCAGGGATCTCGATATGGAGTCTTTTACAATTACCGCTTGCGAACGGCCAAGAAGGTATGTTTTGACTAACCTTAATGCTGATGGCGAAAAATTAAACAAATTGTCAAGTTTTAAACATAAAAGGGCATGATCCACGGAGTCAAAAGCCATGGAGTGATCAAAGAGGGTCAGAAAAGTTACGTTTTTATTGTCGATATTTACTCTAATATCATCTGCGACTTTTGGTTGTGCTGTGACACAGCTGCTGTTTTTACGAAAACCAGATTGGTATTGACTCACCATGGAATTACCATTAATGAAAAAATTAGTCTGAGTATGCATGATACGTTCTAAGACCTTTCATAAGAAAGGTAGAATCGCAATTGGCCTATAGTCGTCATTAGATTTCTTTACAGGAATGACTTTGGCCTTTTTCCAACAGTCAGGAAAGACCGACGTGGTCACAACGGTATTGAAATCGTAAGTAAGATACGACAGAATTTTAGGCAGTAAACATTTAAAAAATTTCGGGTTAACACCGTCAAAACCAGTGGCATTCGATTTGATGCCAAGTATCGCCTGAACAACATCACAATTATCGACAAACTTAAAACAGAAACCAGGCGTAACAACATTAATTTTATCAGTGTAACGATCATGACATATATTTCTATTACAAGCAGACAACTCAACCAATTTTCCATTCAACTCATTTAGATCTAAGGGTTCGTGGGTAAAATTCTTTTTGTTACCAATGCCAATTCTGCGAATACGTTTCCATGTTTGGTTTGATCCTATGGCTGTGCTAAATTGCCGTTCATAATAGGCAGATTTTCGCATTTTAATGGTTTTGTACCTTCCCTTCTCCGCTTTTTGTATTCGCTGTAGGTCTCGTCCGATTTGCACTGCTTCCATTTTAAGTATGCCTTACTTCGCTTCACAATTAGGTCTTTTATATGGTGGTTGAACCATGGACGGTTCTTGGTTTGGTTTCGTTACAGGGGGCACAAATTGTTCAAAAAGTATACTAATTTTAGACTGGAGAAATTGTATTTGTTCATTTGCTGATATCATGGCATAAATTGACCCCCAATTTACTGCATCAACAGCTTTCTCTAACTGGTGATAATCAATATGTATAAAGTCACGATATGTGTAGGAGAGCGAATTACAAGTGAAATGGAAGTCATAATTTAGAAATGTTAGATCGTGCTTGGAAAAGTTGGGCACTGATAGTTGGTCATACAGAAGTACTTTTGTCCTTGAATCTACAAAAAATACATCGAGAAGTGTATAACTGGTCCGAGTGAAGTGTGTAGGTGTCGTATAGTTGACAGGCAGAAGGCCGAGATTTTCCATAGCAAGTGAACATTTACTGTCGGTCCACAGGTCGCTGTTGAAATCACCAGTCAAAACAATATCATTGTAGCCAAGTATAATATATTCGATAAACTCGACAAATTGAAAATAATTTATATGTCTATTGGGTCTGTAGAAACAACCAATGAGCATTTTATTTAGTCTAGATGCTACCTCAACGAAAATATATTCAATAGAATCGAAAGCTACTGATACACACTTAAGTTTACATGAGATACACGTTTTTACATATGTATATGGCAACACCACCACCATGCCCAAGCCTATCTGAGCGATAAAGTTTATACCCCTCTACATTAAACAAAGCATCACTTTGACACGCAGAGAACCAAGTCTCCGACCACACATAACATCTACATTCGAACTTTCAAAGTCTATTGCTGGGAGACTTTGAGCATTAATGTGGCACACCTTAAGTCCGCCTTTTTGTTTACTCAGTACACGTATCATGTTATGAGTGCAGTCTTAGGAACTGCAGCGATTGTTAGCATTAATGTTTAACATCGAAACTGCTGTCAATGCCAAATGTATAAAGGGTGGAAAAAATAGCAATAATAGAGAGAAGGTGTTTATTGAGTGGGAAGAGATAAGCTGGGTTGAAAGTAGAGAAGACATTGCTCAAGTACTTGAAAAGTATATAATTCCTTAATATTAATATAAATGTAAAATATATAAACAGAAAAGAAGAGAGAACTAAGGCAATAGAAATAGAATGAACATACAATAGTCACTTGTTGAGTTGAATTAGTTTCTCGATATCTTCTTTTCAAAACACCTTAACTGCAGTTTCTCTAGTCCGCACTCGAACAAATACTTTTCCCCTCATTGAGAAGGCAGATGTTAAGCGCTTCTGCCTTTTTAACTGCGTGGCGAACTGCATAGTCTCACAAGCAGATTTGGTGAGACACTCGTTTAAAAATACTCTCTCCTCTGATACACGACCAATGGCACGAAGTTGCAGACCTCTTTTGTTGGTTTTGTAGAAGCTGGTCGCATCTTTTAATAACAAAGCGCGGTCATGAGGAGAAGCGAGCTTAGCTATGAGTGATGCAGTTTTTGCGTTATTAGTGCTTTGCAGACTTTCTTTACGATTTCGACAGAGTTTCGACAGTGTTAGAATGACGTCCGCTGCAACGCTACCATTCTCTTGTTCAGCGATTTCCTCCTTTAATCGCTGCATATCATTACGCAAAAGCATAATTTGTGCACAATCATGCTCAGCCCTATCTATTCTGACCTCGAAACTGCTCATACTCAGCTTGACATTGGCCAGATCAGCAGTTATCTCACCTATCCTCTACATTACCCGCTCGTCCACCTCCTTCATACGGTTATCTGTTCCACTATACTCTCGATTTTGTTTTCCAAACGTGATAGCCATGCAGGCGATGGCGGGCTTTCGGCTTTGCACGGTTTCAGTTGGGGTGATGATTTGTGCGGCGAGGTACCTACCTGGCGAGCAGATTTAGTGCGCGTCGACATGTTAAGTAGTGAGCAGCTAATCTCCAATTGAAGTTCACAGCAGCAGCAGCGGAAAGAGTGTAGGAAAGGTGACAGCAAATGTAACGACAAAAACAGGAGCGAAAGCAGAGACAGAGTCAGCGATTGTGTAGAGAAAGCAGCGGCATATATGCCACTAAACCTTCAAAAATGTAAAGTTATGTGTTTCTCTCGGAGGCCTGTTCAACCAGCTGTTTATTCAATATCAAATTATAATCTGGAGCAGGTATCCAATTTTGTCGATCTTGGTATCACAATGGATTCCAAACTCAATTTCAACCATCATATTAATGTTACAGTCAATAAAGCCAAAGGCGTTTTTGCATTTGTAAAGCGATGGTCAAAAGAGTTCAAAGACCCTTATGTTACAAAAGCTCTTTCTACCACTTTCGTTAGACCTATACTAGAATACGGATCTATTGTTTGGAATCCCCGCTACAAAGTTCATTCAGAGAGGATTGAATCAATTCAGAAACAATTCTTGCTTTTTGCGTTACGTGACTTTAACTGGGATTCAGATTACAATCTTCCCCTTACACACGTCGTTTAAAGCTCATAAATTTGCCCACACTCGCAAGTCGTAGAGAAATGCTAGGTATAATATTTATCGTAAAATTAATGGCAGGCCCTTCTGGCTGAGGTCAATTTTAATGCCATGCAAAACTAATTTTGAACTAAACGAATCATTCCGTCGTTTATGTCAAGATTTTAACTCTCATTCCAGCACGTTTGATATATCGGACTCGATTTTTACCATAAACAAAACTATCATTTCCACCCTCAATAATTGAAATACTGTCTTTAGCATATCCAGTCAGCTGATGTATTTGCTTCTGTAGCTGAATAGTTTTAGATCTCGACATTTAACAAACTACTGTTTCCACTACTCGGCACCAAAAAACTAACAAAAAAAAAACTACGTCATGCGGACTTCGCCCCTCGTGTCGGTTGGGCGGGAATGGAGGGTGAAAAGCCGTTGGGATTAAGTAATTAAAATTATTGATTGCACTTCATCAATTTAAACTTTTGAGCAATTTAATTTTAATAAATTAAAGCTTTTAAAACATTAAATAAATTTATTTTCAAGAAATATTTAATATAGTGTAATACTTCTTAATTTTTGCCACCAGAAACTCCATTTCTTAATATTTTATTCTTTTTGCTTCAATTTGGGGCAGAAAATTGATACACATCAACAAGCTTTGCAGTTGTCAAAATTTTCTATACATTTGTCAAAAATTTCACTAGCCTCAACACGCCTATTGTTTTCAGTAAAAACTAATATCATTTAAAAAATTAAAATAATTTTACTTGCTGCTCAAAACTATGTAAATACTTTTTTGTTACATAATGTGATTAATTTTTTCAAGAACCGAGTATAGGTATGTGGAGTGCAATGGGGTATAGAAGTTGCGCTGGGTATGCGGTTACAATTGCATGTCTATACTCAATCCTGACTCTTGCGTCCTCGTTCGCGCACTCTGGGCAACGTGAGCAACCCATGTGCGAGATGCGGTAACCAATCCGAGTGGAGCCTTGGGTCACGGCAGAAATAGAGGGAGCTTCGGTGGCGCCACTCCGGCTTATTCGGTTTAAGGGCTCACTGAAGTCTGCAGCGTCTGTTCACCAGTAGGTGCGGCTACAAGCGGGTGTCTGCTTGGAGCAAGCGGCTCGCTATATAAACGTGTCTTTGGTTACGAAACCACCCCCGTCCCAGCAATGGGTTGTGCGCTGGGCTTGGGACCCGCCACGTAAAACCAACTTCCAGTGAAGAAGCAAGGCAAAGCCTCGGATGAGACCCCCTCTTATGATGACGACCACGGCAAACGTTTAAAGGATTACGATTTGAGGGCATGCACCTGGAATGTCCGGACCCTTAATGGGGAAGGTGCCTCTGCCCGGCTGGTTGATGTCCTCGTAAGGACAAAAGCTGACATCACCGCCATCCAAGAAATGCGTTGGACGGGGCAAGGCAAACAATGTCTGGGGCCTTGCGACGTCTACTACAGCTGCCATGTAAAGGAGCGCAAATTCGGAGTTGGATTTGTGGTGGGAGAGAGACTCCGTCGCCGAGTACTGTCGTTCACCCCGGTGGACGAGCGTCTAGCCACAATCCGCATCAAAGCTTGGAGCGCACATACGTGAGCTGCCCGTCATGATATCAAAATCGTGCTTGGCGACTTCAATGCCAGGGTGGGCAAGGAAGGGATCTTTGGAACCACCGTCGGAAAATTCAACCTCCACGAAGAAACAATCCGACAACGGATTGAGGCTGATCGACTTCGCCCGAAACATGGTAGTATGCAGTACTAGGTTCAAGCATAAAAAGATCCATCAAGCTACGTGGCTGTCTCCGGATCGAAAAACGAGAAACCAAATCGATCATGTTGTGAT
>NW_016158852.1:97643-98228 GCF_001687245.7 Rhagoletis zephyria | reverse complement strand
TCTTTTCCAAGTTGGTTAGGGAAGCAACGCGAATGGGTCTGGTGGTAAACGAGGACAAGACGAAGTATCTCCTGTCATCAAACAAACAGTCAGCACATTCGCGCCTTGGCACCCACGTCACTGTTGACAGTTACAATTTCGAGAAAGTAGAGAATTTCGTTTACTTGGGAACCAGCATTAACACCGATAATAATGTCAGCATTGAAATCCAACGCAGAATAACTCTTGCCAACGAGTGCTACTTTGGACTGAGTAGGCAATTCAGGAGTAAAGTCCTCTCTCGACGTACGAATACCACGCTCTATAAGTCACTCATCATGCCCGTGCTGGTATATGGCGCAGAAGCATGGACAATGACAACATCCGATGAGGCGGCTCTTGGAGTGTTTGAGAGAAAGATTTTGCAGAAGATTTACAGGCCTTTATGCGTTGGCGACGGCGAGTACCGCAGACGATGGGACGATGAGCTGTATGAGATTTACAACGATATGGACACAGTGCAGCGAATTAAAATACAGCGGCTCCGCTGGCTTGGTCATGTCGTTCGAATGGACACCGACGCTCCAGCTCTGAAAGTATTCAACT
>NW_016158852.1:90854-95580 GCF_001687245.7 Rhagoletis zephyria | reverse complement strand
AAATAATGGCGTTTTTGTAAACCACTTAATGGTTTTATTAATTGTACTTATAAACATGGTTTTTTCTTTTTTTCTATGTGGTATACATATGAAAACACATACATACAGTGCCGGACAAAAGTATTAGCACAGAGAAATTTTCGCAATATATGCAAAGTGTTTTATTCTAATTTATTTTCAATATTTTTTAATAAAAATATAGTTCGTACTTCAACAAAAAACATAAAAACAAAATCTCTAAACTTTGTGCAAAAACTCAGGAAAATTCAATAAATTTGCATACTAATTTGCTACTTTCTGTACAGATTTTTTAGAAAAATTCTAAGTATGCAATTTTATAGCCCTTTTAATTTTAGTATAACCTGGTGCAAGTTTGAAGTATTTAAAAAATCGCGATGATTTTTTTGCAATTTTTTTAGTGGAAGGTGTTGCTCATTTTCTCCATACAAAAAATAATTGTCGAACATACTTTGTATGGAAGAACCTGATTTTTAAGCAACTTCAAGTTTGCACTTTGTTATACTAAAAATAGATGGGCTATAAAACTGCATACTTAGAGTTTTTTTTTTAAATCTGAATAGAAAGTTGCAAATTAGTATGTATATTTAGTAGTTTTGGACAAAATTTAGAGATTTAGTTTTTATGTTTTTTGGTGTAGCACAAACTATATTTTTATAAAAAAAAAAATCGAATAAAAATTAGAATAAAAAACTTTGCAGATATTGCGAAAGATTCTCTGTGCCAATACTTTTGTCCGCCACTATACATGTTTGTACAAAAAATAACTTTTTTTTAAAAGAAAATATTTTATGTTACTAATCAAAATGATATTTATTTCTGAGCATTAATAGAAATAAAATTTTTTTTACTTTGCTTGCTCCTTTGGGGAGCAGCTCACTTTCAGTCACGTTGGGCACATTTTAAAAAGGAATTGTTATTAGCACTTTATTTATTTTTTTTTTTTAACGATAATATCGCGATAGTATCGATAGTCCTTCCAGAAATTGCGAAAACTATCGATGGTGTGACTATCACCTCCCATAGGTATGACATTGTTAATCAGCTATAACTTTGAAACCGTAAGTCACATGACTTTGAAATTTGGTGTGTTGATATACATCTCTATGGTAGATGCTTATTGTATAGAAGCTATACTTTTGTAAAAGGGCGTGGTACATCCCATTGATAATAATAATAATATCCCAACGGTTTTTACCCTAAATTCCCGCCCATCCGCACGAGGGGCGCAGTCCGCATGACGTACGGAACCAATATTTTAAATTTTTGTGCCGAATCACGATAGGCAGGAGTTTGTTAAGTGTCGAGATCTAAAACTGTTCAGCTACAGAACTAAATTCATCAGCTGATTTTATGTATTTATGTCAATAATTCACTTATTGAGAGAGGAGAGTATCGCTTTCTTAATGCTGAAAAGCGGATCTGATATATCAAACGTGCTGGAATGAGAGTTAAAATCCTGGCATAAGCAACGGAGTGGGTCGTGCAATTCAAAATTGGTTTTACAAGCTTTCAGAAATATGGGACAAAAGTGTCTTGATACGCGTGAGGGAACATTAAAGCTTACATCAGCCAGAAGAGACGGACTTGAAATTGAGCCTGTCAGTAATTTAACCATAAAAATTATACCAAGCATTTCCCTGCGACTGGCAAGGGTAGGAAGGTTAATAAGTTTTAAGCGACTCGTATAAGGTGGAAGACTATATTGAGAATCCCATCGGAAATTTCTTAAAGCAAAAAGTAGGAATTGTTTTTGAATTGATTCTATCTTGTCTGAGTAAATTTGATACCTTGGATTCCAAACCACCGAGCCGTATTCCAGAATCGGCCTAACTAATGTTGTAAACAGGGTTTTAGTGATATAAGGGTCACTAAATTCTTTTGACCATCGTTTCACAAATGCAAGTACACCTTTAGCCTTGTTGACTGTCACATTAATGTGAAGATTAAAATTAAGCTTAGGATCCATTGTGATTCCAAGGTCCACAAAATTGTATACTTATTCCAGGTTATGGTTACCTATTATATAAGAAACTGGCAGAACAGCTCTTCGCGAGAAGCACATTACTTTACATTTCTTAAGATTTAGAGGCATAAGATTTACTTTACACCAGTAAGCCATGCTGTTTAAGTCTGATTGTAGCAAAGACCTTTCTTCAATTGAAACGTACGATTTATAAAGTTTTACATCATCTGCATACATTAAAATTTTGGAGAATTTTATATCTGTAGAAATATCGTTTATAAAAAGCAAGAACAGAATCGGGCCTAGGTGGCTACCCTGAGGGACTCCTGAAGTAACATCAATGACGTCAGAGATAGTATTTTTAAACAATACCCTTTGTGATCTATCATAGAGGTATGAAGAGATCCAACGTAGAAAATTAGGTGGAAGACCAAGAAGATCAAGTTTATAGATGAGCAACGAGTGGCACACTTTGTCAAATGCTTTACTGAAATCAGTATATATAACATCAACAGTTTTGCTCTCACTAAATGCTTTTGAGATATAGGATGTTAATTCAAGTAAATTTGTAGAAGTTGATTTGCCCTTGCAAAATCCATGTTGACTGTATGAAATGCTTGAAGTGATAGAATGCGTCAACCGATTTGTTATAATTGCTTCAAATAATTAAGGAATTGCAGCAAGCTTAGCTATGCCCCGGTAGTTCTCCACTGAAGACCTGCTACCGCTTTTATGTAAGGGGGTTATGAACGATTCCTTCCATACAGTTGGAAAAACGCCCTCTTTAAGAGACAAATTAAATAAGGCTGTTAACGGCTCATAGAGATAATCAGCACAATTTCTAAGAAAACAAGTGGGGATCTGGTCAGGACCATAACTAAAAGACTGCTTTAAGGACTTCAGGTAAACTAAAACATCATCGAGAGATATTATAGGGTTATGTATTGAGTTAATTGGACTTAGTTTAAAAGGATAGTCAAAGTATGCTTGGGAGTTAGTGGAATAATTGGATTTAAAAAACTGAGCGAACATGTTAGAAATTGTTTGATTATCACCAGAGACGGTATTTTGATACTTCATGGCGGAAGGAAACCCACGTACATTTCGCTTGGAGTTTACGAAATCATAAAATGAATTGGGGTTATATATTATACGTCGTTTGATTTTACACAAGTAATCTTTATAACACTTTTTGTTTAATTCAAAGAACTTGTGACGCAAAAGTGAGTATTTTACATAGTATGAGTGTAAGCCGGTTTTTTTGTGTAATCTAAAATAACGTGACTTTCTGTTTTTCAAGTTTCTCAGTTCTTTAGTGAACCATAACTGTGTTTGTTCTACAGGAACACACATGCGTTTAGGCACATACTTTTCAAATAATCTATGTACAGTAAAATTAAAATGTGCAACGCATTGCTCAACTTTTTCTTTGTATATAGGCCACGACAATTTAGACAATTCTTTATTCAGTTTTTTAAAGTTGGCTTTCGAAAAATCAAAGCGAATATTTGGCTCGTATGTTTGGACATCGCAATTTTGACCATCGTTTATAATTTCGTAAGATATCTCAATAGCAGGGTGGTAGACATCTTCGGGCAAAACTAGTGGGTCACATTTATTTACAGCCGACTTAGATGCATCATCAACATAAACAAGATCTAATACTTTGCCAAACTTATTGCGAAGTACATTAACTTGATTCAGGCAGAGTTCAGCCATCTCCTCTAAAAATACGTTGTTGCACGCGCTAGACGAGAAAGGTACAATATCATTGTCAATGATGTTCCATGATACATTTGGTAAATTAAAGTCACCCAACACAATCAATGAATCAGAGGGTTTAATCATTGAATTAATTGATTTCAGTAAAGATACATGTTGTGAATACACTGATAAGTCAGATCGGGGAGGAATATAGCATAGAGCTAAGTAAGTAAACCCCCTTCCAACCTGAACACGAATGCATTTGAATTCTGCAGATTCAATGTGTGGAAGACTAACTTCTTCAGATGGTATTGAAGAGTCTACGGCAAAGAGTACGCCACCGCCGACTCTGTCCTCCCGATCTTTTCTGTAGATATGATAATTATTTGAAAGAATCTCTGAATTAAAAGTGTGAGGTTTGAGCCAAGTTTCAGTCAAAGAAATTATATTATAATTGCATTCAAGGCCATTAAGATATAAATTCGTTAATTTAGTATTTATGCCTCTTACGTTTTGATAATAAATACTTAAAGCAGATTTAGTAATCAGTTTTTTGGTTCTGTATTCTGACGGGGAATATTTGCTAAATTATTATTTTTGTTGGGCCTATACTCAAATTCACGAACGAAAGCTCCGGAGGGCCAAAAAGAACTACTAAGCAGCATGTCAAAATTTTCTAAATTTACGTCTATTTTAAATGAAGAAATATTTCTTTCATATTTAAAATTAAATTTTCTGATACTTAAGTTGACAGTTTTAACTTTGGACGAGATGTAAAACTTTATATCGTCCTCGGAAGTATCCCTCGAAAATCTAGATACAAATATAGACTTCTTTGGGGGAACCACAACCAGTCTCCTAGTATCAGACTCGATTACCGGCGGACGGGGTTGAGTAACTGAGTTACTAATTGAGGGTAGAGTAAGCCTTGGAAGATTAGAGGCGGTGCCACAACTTCAACGGGGGACGGGGAAGATACTGCAGGGTCGTTATTATTAGAAGCAGACTTTGATATATGTTCTTTTGAGGAAGATAACT
>NW_016158852.1:60446-90612 GCF_001687245.7 Rhagoletis zephyria | reverse complement strand
ACAAAACTTTCACTTAGCTTCGGTTATTATCACACTAAGATGCTCGTAGGCACTTTTTATAGCAACTTTTACTCAAAATTAGCACAATAAACTTTGCAAAATACAAAGACCAATCAAGGCACAATATAAGTAGAACTTCACAGCTTGACGTTTGCGCATAACTTCGGAATCATACGTCACATGAATTTGAAATTTGATATGAAGACATATCCATGGTAGGCGCTAATGATAACGTATACAAGAATGATTTTGTACAAGGGGCGTGGCACATCGTATAGGCGTGAAGACGGATCTATGACCTTAATAATGCAACAAGATTTTTAGAAAAAAAAATTATGACCACTATAATTGCAGCAAGAATTATTACTGGATGCGGCAAAGGAGAAGATGTGTTTCTGTAAGGAGTCCTATTTATTCCCACATTCCATTTTAATATAAGTGTTCAGTATTCTCTGAGACTTTGCTTTGACATGTGATTATATGTCGAATGCTCACGAGTGGAATGTCCGAATAGTATTTATGCTTCTATACTGCAACAAAAAATGAAAGTATTTTTCACAAGAAGGCCCTAAATAAAATAAGAAAAATAGTTTATATCTCCTTTAATTTATGGTCAACTGAAAATCTTTCTTACTGTTTTATATTTTTATTTGTTTACCCCGAACGACGTCGGATACTCTGCATCATAAAATATACTTTTGCAAAAGATTTTGCCGACAGATTGCGCTGGAGTCGAGATATTTAGAGAACCCGTCTTTATCGTACGACCTGGATTAACGGGTATTAACTTTAAGAAGTGCTTCTGCAGAAAATGGACCCAAAACATAGTTGGCGCTGGAATCAAGATATTTAGATACCCCTCTACAAATTAGCTTCCTGACGGCGCGAAGCAAGCCAGGCATTTGCTAGTTTGCAATAATCGTTAAGCAAGAAATAATATTCTTATAAATTTTTTACCCATTATATTTTACAATTAAGTAGAATTATAGACAACATCTAATATATAAAAATCTCGTGTCACGGTGTTAGTGGTCGAACTCCTCCGAAACGGCTGGACCGATCTTTATGAAATTTTTTGTGTATATTTGGTAGGTATGAGAATCGGATGTAAAGTATATTTCATACCGCTAGGTGCAGGGGGCGTGGCACCTCCCATACAAACCGAATATTTCATACTGCATATCTCTGGAAGTGTTCATGGTAGAGTACTCTAACTTGGTATGCAGATATATCAAACCAATCGCATGCTCATGAAAAAAAATTGTGGTTATTGGAGAAGGAGGCGTGGCACTTTCCATAAAACCGAATTTTTCATGCTGCATATCTCTGAAAGTGTTCATGGTAGAGTACTCGAACATGGTATGGAGATATATGAAATCAATCGCATACTCATGGAGAAAAATTCGGACTATTTGAAATGGGGGCGTGGCACTTCCCATACAAACAGAATTTTTCATAATAAGTACCTCTAGAAATGTTCATGGTAGAGTACTGGAACTTTATATGGGCATGGCACCTCCCATACAAGTCGAATTTTTCTTATTGCATATCTCTATAATTGTTCTTGGTAGAGTACTGGAACTTGGTGTGGTGATATATGAAATTAATCGCATAGTCATGTAGAAAATATGGAGCTATTGGAAAAGGGGTCGTGGCACCTACCACACAAGCCGAATTTCATACTGCATATCTCTGGAAGTTTTCGTGGTACAGTACTGGAACACTTCGTGTGGAGATATATGAAATTAATCACATGCTCATTGAGAAAAAACGGCTCTTTAAAAAGGGGGCGTGGAAAAGTAATCCGCCAGTTGGCGCTGGAGTTGAGTTAGTACTAAAAATTTTTTTATGATCCGATTTGGCGAACATTCAAAACATGTATTAGAAACGGTAAAGGCAGTCCAATTGCAAAAAAGAGCTGGTAGGTGGTGCTGAGGTCGAGTTACTACTAAAAATCTAAAAAGTGAAAAAAAGGTGCCGTGAATGTCAGACTAAATCGACCCGTTGCACTATTGAGTATATTGAACTCTCGTGTGTTACGATTGACCCAATGGATGTGATTTGCCAATATTATTATGCGTTAGAGCCTCATTCGAAGAAACCAGTGTTGAGTTGTGCAGTGGTAAATCTCAAATCACCACCTGTCGAAATACCTTAAAAGCCAGTTTCATGAAAGCAATTTAATGAAAATTTATTTATTTAGTTGAATTTAATATAGAACCTGACAGAAAAACATAATTCTTCACTTAAATTACTTTCGCGAAACTGGCTTTTAAGGTATTTCGTCTCAGTTTATGTATGTATATTATATTTCTGTTGAACAAGGATACGCATTGATATTGAAATTGCCACTAACTATAAGATAAAGTTCCTAGGGCACATTCACTATAGATCCGGCTCATTGTGCCCACCAGGGATCTTCTCATGGACATAACACTTTCGTTCGGTTATTTAAGGCGGCAAACGACCACCAAACGATAGTCTTAGCCGACGAATGTGCAGTACAAATCGTAAATGTGGATTGTTGGAGAAACTGTTGTACCAAAATGTTTAAATTAAAAATCTAATTTTGGGCGGGACGAAGTTCGCCGGGTCTGCTAGTTGTCTCTATAAGAAGGTTAGCACTGAGTGCTTCAACTTTTTTATTGCCTAATACTAAAAGTAGTTAAATAAAGTTTTTTTTAAAGAACCAACCAAAACAAAACCGACTTCAATTCTCATATAAAAATTTAAGTGGCCGTTTTCACCACCTCTGGTTATCTATAATCCTCAGTTAAACATTGTTACCGACACAGTGTTATATGCATGGATTCAGGAACGTCGGTTACGATGTTTAACTGGGGATTAATTGTAACCAGAGATGGTGAAAATGATCCTCAGGGCCGGTTGTTCAATGTCTGGTTATCACTACCTCCCAGTTAAACATCATTATCGACGTTTTCGACATAATGCATATAAGAAGCGATCGATAAAGCTGTCGATGTGTTTAACCGGAGCTTCTACCTTAGATTTGTGCAAACCAGACAGTAGGCTGGTATGGTATTCACTATCTCCCAGTTAACCTTCATTATCGATGTTTCGACGTCATGCATATAACATGTGATCGATAAAGCAGTCGTTGTATTTAATCGGAGCTTATACCTGCGGTTTGTGTTAACCGGAAATTGAACAAAATTGGTAGTTTTTCTTCGTAGACATAGACCCCTATTACTAATAACTGAATACATGCTGGTATTGTTTTAATCAAAATAGAGCATAGAATTCAAAATAAATAATTTTTTTATTATCAAATATATAAGAGCGCCAATGCATAATTCGCACGGCGCCTACTTGGTTAAAGCCGGCCCTGTAGGTATATCCATACCTATTCATGTATGTATGTACCTACATTCATATGTACCAAAATACTAGGGCTATTCGCGATCCGGTGCAAATGGGTTAGCATCATTGCATTGCAAATTTGTATTGCAAATTATTTGCAAAACACAATCAAAATACACGCATTTGCATTTGTCATGGCTTGGCAAATTTGCAATACCGAAAATCCATAGCATAAAAATGCTATGCATTGCAACTCTGGTTGACATTTCTATCAGCTGATTAAATCCATAAACAAAACCAAAGCTGATGCACAAAAATTGTTTTGCAAAAATTTTACCATGACAGTTTAATAAAGGTCGCTCACAATCCAAGGCATATTTCTGCAATTGCATAAATTTGTCAGCTCTTATGCACCGAATCGCGAATAGCCCTACTTTTTTACAGACTTGGTGTATGCGTTCGGATACAAACTCTACAGCGCGTCGTCTTTTTTCATACATACATACATACGTACATACCCAACAAGCACTGGAAAAAAAATCTCATTTTTCAATTTGATTTTCAGCGTTGTTTATCATTTGAAACTAAATATTTTCTCAAATATTGTTTATAAACTTAAGAACGGGCTCAGAAACAATTGAGTAAAACTCTTTAGAATTTGATATGCAATTAATTTACTAATCTTTTTGTGACTGACCTGCTGTTATAGTCTACGGACTGGCCATTCAAATATAAAAATGAAAGAAAGAAATAATGTGCTGCATGGATAGTGACCGACTGTTTGCCTGCTCAAAACGAAAAAATATTTTTATGTTAAAAATAATATTTAATAATGTTATATAAAAAGATTATTAACTATGATAAAAGGGTTTAGTTATGTACTAAAGATCTTTTTATATAAGATAAAAGTTAAAGGTAAATTGTATCGTCTTTTTTTATTTTGCAAAAAAATACAACGCAAACTGTATGTAACTAATTGCAGGACAAACTGTGTGCAACTAATTTTTTGCACCAATCGCATTTTTATACCCGAGCGCACTTTTACACAAGGGTATTATAGGTGCGTTCGTTTAAAACCTCCAGTAAAAAACATCCAACAGCAAAATTCCGGCGAAATGTCACCAGTTCTCTCACAAGAGAAAAATATCCAAAACAGTACGCGAACAGCAAATTTGCAGAAACTTGCAAGTTAGACGAACAGCTGATATAATTTTTGTTTACATTCAAAAGTGTAAAATTTAAAACGTACGAAAACTCATCACAAAGTGTTTTCCTGACACAGTTTATTGTTTAAGCAAATAACTACTTACTTCTTACAAGTTTAATTAGTCGAATTTTGTCATTATTAATTTCCAAACCATCAAATTCAATTTTGTAATTTGTGTAAATTCCAACCAGCTGTTTTTGATCAGCTGTTTTCCTGTTGGCAAATTGATGTTGGCAAAAATTTTTCCAGCAGAAACCACCAGCTTGCCCTCAAAATGAAATGCTACTTTGTTCTCTGAATTTCCCCTAATTTGCAAGTTTTTTGCGTACGCGAACGTAAAAACTTGAAAGTTTTGGTTAACTTTGAACAGGTACACGAACGCAACTTATAACTTTGTTCACATAACGGTTGTTTGTAACATGCAAAATGAATCTAAATAGATATACGCATATGTATACGTACATAAATGATCATAATGAAAAGAGAAATCGATTAAGCGTTGACTGTCTGCCCGTCCGTCCATCCGTCTGTGTGCACGATAACTCGAGTAAAAATTTAGATATCTTAACGAAACTTGGTACGTGTATTTCTTTCGAGCGTAGGACAGATGGCATTGAAGGTGGGCAAAATTGGACAATAACCACGCCTACCTAACATATGACGGTATTTTTCGGAAATACGAAAACTGCGATCAGTGTTGCCGTTTTAGTCCTTTGGTGGCTAAATTTAGCTACCACATAGTTTTTTTTGGCCACATAAAATTAAAATTGCCCCTAGCCCTTTTTTAACCCTTTGAAGAATTTATTCATAATTGGCATTAAAGAGTTGTATATGCTTAATTTGATAAAATTTTTTATTTTTTTTTCATTTATGTAAGAGATGAACTTTTAAACTAAGAAAGACTGATATATATACATATATGTATTGTATGTTCCTTACGTTTTTATACATTCATACCAGGGTTGTTGCGAATATTCGATTTCGCATTCGCAACCGCGGAACTTCCGCATAAATTTTAACATTCGCATTCGCTTTCGCATTAGCAATAATGAATGCGGAGCTTTTGCGAATGCGAATATTGTGCAAGTGCACTGATAAAACGTATATCTGGCAAAGAATACATTTTAAACAACATTTTTTGCCTGTGGGGATGTTACGTTAAGACTGTCCCCCTACGTGCACATGCTTTCGTAATTTAAAGTCAAAGAGTAAGATAATAGGTAGGTATTTCCAGCGGAAATGTTCAACGACTGGCTATAAAGAAAACCGACTATTTGCGCGTTTAATTAGGTAAGAATAATGTAACTATTGAATATTATTGAAAATATTATTATTATTGAATATTTGTTAAAAAACTGGATGCATCGCTAGTTTTTTTCTACTTTTTCTTAGAAAAGTGTAGTTATTTTTTTTCTCATAAAAGTTATTATTCTTAAGTTCCGTGTTTCCTTATATTAGTCTTTCAGCTCGAAAACCAAAATATTTATTTTAATTTTGTGTAAATTGTCAAAATTAGCACGCATCAAAATAAAGATAAAATGATATGTAACAAAGTTGACAGCCAAGTTTACAAATTAAATAAGAATTAATTCAAGGTGAATTTTATATATTGAGGAGTGGGACTTGGTATGTAATATATCGTTAGTACATATAGTATAGTAACATCGCTGAAATACAAAAAACCGTAACTAACTAAAAATCCAAAATTAAATTTTTGATTGATTATGATGTATTTCATCGAATCATAAGTCNTTTTCTCATAAAAGTTATTATTCTTAAGTTCCGTGTTTCCTTATATTAGTCTTTCAGCTCGAAAACCAAAATATTTATTTTAATTTTGTGTAAATTGTCAAAATTAGCACGCATCAAAATAAAGATAAAATGATATGTAACAAAGTTGACAGCCAAGTTTACAAATTAAATAAGAATTAATTCAAGGTGAATTTTATATATTGAGGAGTGGGACTTGGTATGTAATATATCGTTAGTACATATAGTATAGTAACATCGCTGAAATACAAAAAACCGTAACTAACTAAAAATCCAAAATTAAATTTTTGATTGATTATGATGTATTTCATCGAATCATAAGTCCCCACATCGTTTTAGCCAATAAAAAAAATTTGTTAGTAGTGTTTTTTTGCTTTTCAGCGACAATGTGAAATACGCCCTTTTAAAATAGTATTAACGATATGTTCGATATGTCGCCTTAAAAAATATATCAAAACACATTGAGCGCATGGAATGGAACAACAAAACGGATTTGATGGCTTATGGTACCGACAGCGGTGAGTAATTAATTGTGACTGCATGCAACTAGGAAAATCTAATTACAAGCTATTCATTACAGGCGAACCTTTCCAAGAAGAATTTTCTTCGAAATTTTCATTCCTAGAAAATAATAATTTATTTGTCATATCCACTTATTCACAACCTCGCTATAAGCGCACATTTTTCAAACCAGTCACAGAAGACAGGATTAAAAATGAATTACAAAAACTCAAATCGAAAAATGCTGATGCCGTAACAGGTTCTCCAAATTCTGAAACAGCCAAAAGAATTAGTTCTCCAAATTGGAACACAACGGTGTTTAAACAAAGTCAGGAAGTACATCCGACATTTGCAGCCCCGATGCAATCCTCAAAAAGGAATTATGCAACTTTTCCATTTTTTATTTATCTAAATCACCTAATGTACCAACCAAAATTATTTCTTAAAAATATTTGACATCCGCATTCGCATCCGCGGATGTCTAAAATCCCACATTCGCAACATCCCTAATACATACTGTAAAAGAATTAGGGCTGTTAACTTATCTATTACAGATTTAACTATTAAAATAGATAAGTTTAGTTTAAAATAGATAAGTTGACGGCCCTTAATATACTTAATTTGTTAAATGGCCCATCAAGTCGATGGCCGTGTGTGTTCTTGTGGTGTGACTGTACCAGCTGCTGATGCGACTAACTATTTGAGAGTTTTATGATTGTACCAGCATGCTGGTGTCGCGGCGACATGTCGTGAGTGGTGAAATTAGCTCAATTTATATACAACAAGTATAGTTGTGTTTTCGTATTCTCCAGCAAGAAATATCCAGTAACTTGCCAGTAACAAAATTCCGGAGAGTTAGCCAATATTTACTCCCAATGAGTGAAATATGCCAGATAGTACGAAAACGCAAAACCAGCAAGAAGCTACTAGTTGTATGAACAGCTGATTAATTTGTTATTTTCCTAAGCAATTTTCTTAGAAAACTAGTATTTTCCATCTTATTATATATTTAAATAGGTTTATTTTGTCAACTCTAAAAGCACCACAAACAATTATTTTGTTAATGTGAATTACATTAAGCATCATGCCATCTGCTGTTTTTTTTACTAGCAAATAGTTGCTAGTAAAAATTTATCCAGTAAAAATCCAGTAATACTTGCAAGTTCAGCTGTCATTTTTACTCTCTCAATTTCCCCTCTTTTGCTAGTTTCTTGCAAGTTTTTGCGTACGAAAACGACATCCAGTAAAAAACCACTAAAATTAGTACTGGATTTACTGGATAGGGCGGAAATTTCTTGCACTATATGAGTCAAAGCCGTGTTTTAGGAAGATTAAGTTCACGATATTGCAGTTGTGAACTAAGAAAAAAACAATGTTTAACAAAATGGTTGAAAAATTATGAAATTTCGGCTCTAATCATTTCGATCTTTCCTCGACCTTATTTGTAAAGAAATAAATATTGTACCAGCATGCTGGTAAGTTATATGCTTCGAGCCTGATGGTACGTACAATCACTGGTGTCGTATATTTCCCCTTTTATACAAAAAGGTTTTTGTTTGGATAAAATATTAGCTTTTTTTCCTGAGTTCATTGTTTTTCTATACCATTACTTATTGAAAATATTGGCGTGTATACTTATATATGTAGATGTAAGTAAAAAATTTTAGCTACCATTTTTAGCCACAACGACTTTTTTAACTCTTTTTTAGCCCTGTTTTTAAAGGAATTTGGCTACCACTAAAAATTATTCGCGGCAACACTGACTGCGATATTTTATTAGTCACTCAAAATTGATGTTTACACTAACTTTTAGACGAAAAATAAGAATATTATACATTTTTGGAAAATGGGCGTAGCCACGCCCACTTATGATTACATGTGTATATCTTGGTAACCCCTCCACCAATTTCTGCCAAACTTGACACAGTTGTTGGCCTTAATACAATATACCAAATGGCGGAAAATTTTTAAAATCGGACAATAACCACGCCTACATCCCATATAACGGTAATTTCGAGAAATACGAAATCTTCAATAAATCAGTAAATACTGAAGCTAATTTATTCAAAATTGATGTTTGCAATAATTCTTTAGCAAGAAATACGTGTATGATAAAATTTTGGAAAATGGGCGTGGCCCCGCTCACTTATGATTACATATATGTATCTCGGTAACCGTTCCATACATTTGTACCAAACTCAGTATGGTTATTGTGCTTGACACATAAAAGCAAGATCGAAGCGCCCGAACTTAGACTTTCTTATTTAATAAACTGTTAAACTGCATAAATAAAAAATCATTTTCTATAAAAACTGTGTGTTTCTTTTACATACATCATTGGCAACACTATACACATATTTCAGCGAGAGTAACTGGATTCCATTTCGTTCCGCCTCACTCACGTTTGAGAAAAAGTTGAGAATTCCATATTTCTCAATTAGCATATAAAGGTAAATTCCATATTAAAAAAGTAAAAGAACACTAACAGCGGTTATTTGAGATGCATTTGAGAACAAAAGTTTGAGAATTGAGAAAAGGATTGATTCTCAAACGCATCTCAAATTTAGATTTAACAAAAATATTTATTGGGTACATATGTACATAAATATGTATGCATGCATATATGTATGAATAAGCTTCGTGGAAATTTCTCTGTTAACGCTGGATGGCAGAAGCATAACGATTGACAATTCGGTTAAGAAACCGCGAGATTATTATGATAATAGTTGCGTCCGTGTACCTGTTAATTGTTCAAAGTTATCCAAAACTTTCAGGTTTTTGCGTTCGCGTGCGCAAAAAACTTGCAAAGTAGGGGAATTTGAGAGAGCAAAGTGACATTTAATTTTGAGAGGAAGCTGCCGGTTTCTGCTGGTAAAATTTTTTGCTAACAGGAAAACAGCTGGTTGGAATTTACGCAAATCACAAAATTGAATTTGATGGTTTGGAAGTTAAAAATGACAAAATGCGACTAATTAAACTTGTAAGAAGTAAGTAGTTATTTGTTTAATCAATAAACTGTGTCAGGATAACACTTTGTGATAAGTTTTCGTACGTTTTAAATTTTGCACTTTTGAATGTAAATAAAAATTATATCAGCTGTTCGTCTAACTTGCAAGTTTCTGCAAATTTCCTGTTCGCGTACTGTTTTGGATATTTTTCTCTTGTGAGAGAATTTCGCCGGAATTTTGCTGTTGAATGTTTTTTTACTGGAGATTTTAAACGAACGCACCTAATATTTCTTAGAAAATATAGACCATGTTGAGGACAACCGGCACATCTTGGGTTTTTAAATTTAGTGTTCTCAAACGCACTTATACTATTCTTCCCCATGCTTAGCACATGTACAAACATACCACTGCGTTCGATTCTGCTGGCGATAAAGAAATGTTTGGAAGAAGTGAATAACCGTTTATCCAACAATCCATTCGCGAGGCACTCTGTCACTTCATTAAGCCGCTTTCGAGTTGTTTGTTATTGCTTAACATTTTATTACACTAAGTTTGTTCGGAAAAAGCGTTTAACTATGAATTTCAGCAAGCTTACAACACTAACAACAAATTAACATTCTAAGTGGCGCGCAAAATCACTTTGTATGTACATACATATGTACTCTATAGACGCTTTGGTTTGGTGAGACACCAAACGGATTAACTTGAAGTACAGAAACTTGTCTTGCATCATCTACTCTCGAATGCCGACTGCCATGCTTTAAAGTTTAAACTGTTGAAATCACTTACACACTCGCAAGACCAAGCCTATGAGATATGTTTATGTTGTATAGGACACCCAAAAGGAAATTCTTAGCAAAAAGGCTGCCTCGAATAACACTGTGGAACACTTTTTATATTTTTAGGACTTCAACGAAATAAACCGTAAATATTTTTATATTTTGGTAACAAATTAAGAAGACTAGTTGCAATTTTATTTATAAACTAACTTCAAGCATAGTTTTTGCCTTCAGAGCCGCATAATAAAATTTAGCGAGCAAATTTTTCGTAGATCATTTTAAGTTCTCTCATAACTACGGTGACCATCCGTTCTGTTTTTTGCAGGACCGTACTGTTATTTAAAGGTCTGTCCTGCGTAGTTTTTCAAAACAGAAAACCCCCAAAATGTACTGATTTTTCCCACGTGTCCTGCCTTTGTCCTGCCTTTGTCCCGCATTTTCTTCGATATTTTAAAATTAGCTTTTCCTAATCGAAATAAAAGCAGTGTCGTTAACTAATTGATAACTACATAAGGATAAGCGGGTGTTGAAGGTTCAACTAGTCAATGCGTTCTAAATATTGTACGGTTATGGACAATGGATGACGAGAAATTGAAGACCAGCATCAAATATATCGATAACACTGTTCTACAAATTTTGTGGTAATCGCTTAACAAAAAAAAAATCCAAGCCAATTTTCCTTTCAAACAAGCGTTTTCGTAAATTTTTCGAAAAACGTGTTTTTGGTACATTTCGAACCTATTCGTCAATATCTCATGAAAAAATTATCCAATCTACATAAGCTACCTCTTACACAAATATATTACTTTGCCGATTTCGATGAAAATTATTGGTGTTACAAGCGACCAAAATCGAAAAATTGAAATTTCAATCATTTTCTTTTTACAGTAAATGAAAATCTGATGAGAAATGTAGATGTTACGGAACACAATCTACTCAAAAAATATATATTTTTGCAAAGAGCCCATCAATAGCTTTCGAACTGTTGGTCGTTTCATGAGATATTGAGGAATAACTGAAAAAGTACTAAAAATACGTTTTTCGAACAAATCTCGAAAACACTTCTTTGAAACCATGGGTATTTTTTCGTGTTCAACGACCCAAAGNAAATGTGATTTATGTTTAAAGTTTAAAATTGGATTAATAATTAAGAATTATACACTCTTCGTTATTTGAATAGCGCATCCTTTTAATACAGGTACAGTTTTCCTTTTGTTTGTTTAATATTCATTAACTTTTTATAAAAATATAGCATATTCTACGTCTACATCCCATTTTAAAAAGTTTTGAAAACTAAAAACAAAAAATAAACATAGGGGCGACAGTTTTTTTGACGGTGCTGCGCATTTTCTTCCATATACAAATTTTGTCAAGAATACTTTGTATGGTAGAAAATCAAAAAAAGGGCGCGCTATTCAAATGACGAGGAATGTATATATGTAGTATATTTTTGTTATTTTTATACTACGCAATTATATTTAGGTAAATTTTTTGAAAAATTGTCCAGCATTTTCAAAATATATTTATGGTCACCGAACTCATAACGGATCTTTTCAGCTCAAATATTAAGGGCCAATAGGAGTACTCCAAGGCAAACAGTTCAAACAGTCATACTCCAGATTTTTGTTTGTTAGGGCCAAATTCACAGCCAGGGTTACCACTGAAAAACTTTCTTTCCTACCAAGAGCTTGTTCAAAAGCCTACAAAAATGGATTCTTTGCTACCATTTATTTTAATCAAGGAAACGACGTTTGACAGCATTAAAAACATTGATTTTTGCTGGTTTTATACTTAAAATGAGATTTCCAGGTAAACAAACAAACCATGCAAAACATGAGAAATAGGCAACAATCGTCAATGGCAACAAATTGGCGGCTCACCGATTTATTGCTGTGGCGACAAATTGGCAACATCACTTCGTTCATGTAAATTTTGAATAAATATAAGTTCTCAAAAATTCCAAAGCTTATGAATATGGCGTCAACAGTATTGTCCAAAAGCATCTAATTTATGCCCAAGGACAGGATTGAAAAAATGGGAAGCCCCATAGCGAGAAAAGGAATTAATTCCGATTGTAAGTTCCAATTTTGTATACAAAAAATAAATGAAGTATTAAAAAGAATAAAATTATTTCAAATATTGCCTCAAGCGATAAGAAAACGACTCATTCAGGTAATTAGAAAATTACTCGCCCAGGCGAGTTGCCTTCGGCGGACGTTTTAGAGCGACTTGTAATAGGAAATCGATTCGATGACAATATTACCGGTTTGGTGGGAAAAGTCCGTTTCACTCCTACACCCTCGAAATTTCGCGTACATTATGAAAAGCCGAAAAAATGGCAAAAAATTCGCATAGTTTCTAATTTTAATAAAGCCTTCGGAGTAAATGACGTGGAAAATCGTAGCAGAAAATAAAATTCCGTCGTAGATTTTTTACACATGCTTATTTGCATACATATGTATATTGTGAAGTATATATACATAAGCAAAGTAAAAAGACACCTCATGGTTAGGCTTGCCAAATGGCCGGGTCTAGGAGCCTCCGGGCTTGGGGCAAAATCTGTGTGCTGCGGGTTTGCCATTGATTTCTTCGAGATGAGGTTAAAAACTTTGAGATTCTTCGATTTTCTGGAAATATGACTAACAATAAGTGTTTTCCTTTTAATTTTCGTGTATGATAAAAAATAACATTATCCCACCCGACCAACGTACACGAGAATGCATCCGTTTTAGAAATTTTAGCAACATTTTCGCGTACAAAACTACTGAGAACGGGTTCCGAAAAATGATCGTAAAGTATTACCTGTCGCTCAGTTTGTGGCAGCAGAGCTCTCGTTCTCGTCATACGTGTTCAAAAGTTTTTGCGTAGTGCTTTCGATAGCGAAACCGTATCTCAGATGGAAGTTATTTCGATCCGTTTTGTTATCGAGATGTTTTAGATCTGTCCGATTATCGAGAATGTAGTGAAAACGAAATTCATTTCGATCCGTTTACCCATAGAGAATACATCGAGAGAAGAATCGAAAGCAAACATTAAAACTACTAGTTTACGATAATTTGAGCTGTTCCATTCCAGTTTATTCCCATATAAAAATAGTGCTTTTAAAATTTTAACAGTTGCTTTATATTTAACATAATGGAAAATTACAAGAGTTCAGTTTTCTGAAGTTTTAAAACAAAAATTAAGTTTATATAAACGTATTTAAATGCAATTTTAGAAAATTTCTTAAAAATTTAGATAATAAATATCCATTATCTAAAATTTATACCATGTAATGCAATTAAAACTTGTTGATATTGTTTTAGGAAAATACATAACAGCTTGTAAAAAATATTATCAGTCTAATTGAAATTTTAGTAAACTCGATTTATCATTATATTTACCTTTTAATTTTTATCATTCAATTCTTTTCTACACTTGTACTTAAGTACATATACACACGCAACCTTGTTGTATATGAATATGTATATAGTTTTCCCTTTCATATCCACTGTAAATATATTCATAAACCATTTATTCAATTTCATGTTAAATACTTCTGAACCTGGAATAAAGTGACTAAGTAGTCTTTTCTATGAACTCGAGAGAATCGGTCGTTCAAGTATTAAGTATTTTGTTCATGGTGCCGAAACCCGGGAGCTTTATCGAATATGGAGAAAATACGCAGGGCAGTTTGCCGAACGCAAATCGCTAAGTTGTGCAATGATGCAGAGCTACTCCTGGCAAATGGAGATCGCGGCGAGAATTCCGTGGTGCTGGTATCGCGTATTAAAGCATCCAAAGAAAACCTTACACTAGCTAATGAAGCAGTTTTAGCGTTGAACGACGAGAAGGATAGTACAGAGGCTGAAATCGAGCGGATGGTGGAGTATGATGATGTGGCGGTAACCACTGTCGCACGATTGGAGCACGCATTAAGTAAAAATATTACGACAGCGAATGCGGTACAAATGATTAAAAGTGACAATGGAGCTACTAGTAAAAGCGTGAAATTAAAGCCGATTACACTGAAGAAGTTTGACGGGAGTTTTGATAAATGGATACCGTTTTGGGAACAGTTTAAAGAAACGGTACATGAAAACTTAAGTTTGTCATCAGCGAAATTTAATTACTTGAGCGAGGCGCTGGAGAAAAACGCGGCAAATACCATTGCGGGGTTTACTCCAACGGAGAGATGTTATAACGAGGCCATTTCCCTTTTGCAGGAAGAGTATGGCAATACTGATAAAATTGTAGAGCAACACATTCAAAAGCTGTTGGCGTTAAAATCAATTCAATCAGCGCGTGATGTTAAAGGTTTGCTAGATCTTTATAATGATGTAAATTCCACCATGCGAACGCTATCTATTCTAAATGTTCCATCCAGTAAATACGAAATCGTAGTCAAATCGGTTTTATTGAGAGCGATACCTTCGTACTTACGTATTACGTTCTATAAAATTGAAAAACGCGATGGAATAGATACAAATGGCGACGAGCAATTAAAGCAGCTCTTACTCTTTATAAGAACAGAAGTAGAAGCATTAGAAAAATCGCATATGTCAGAAAATAAAGATGAAAGAAGAATTAGGGATGCCACTAAACAAACAGCGGAACAAAAAAGGGAACGGCACTGGGACTACTTACCGGCGCACAGGGTGTCAAAAGGCAGTGCGTATTTTGTAAGGATGCAAATCATGACACTAATTCTTGCAACAGTAATATGTCCACAGATTTAAGAAAAAAATTATTAACAAAAGAAGGCCGTTGTTTTAGATGTGCGTACCGAAACCACACGTCTAAATTTTGTAGGAGTCAGTGGGTTAAATGCGAGAAATGTGGCGATAAACACATAACTCCATTGTGCGAAAGAAGTATGCCAAAAAATAGAACGGAACAATCACGTGATGGTAGCGACAAATATAACAAATCGGACGTCAGCTCCAGTTGAGCCGTAACCCCGGCAAATTCTCTTTTAACAACGGCATTTCAATCAGCGAGTTCAGAGAGTGACGAGATATTTCTTCAGACCGCTAAAGCCATAGTTGAAAATGAGCGTACGGGTGAAAGAGCATTTACGAGAATAACTATGGACAACGGTAGTCAGCGCACCTATATTAGCGCCAAATTAGCAAGAGAATTAGAGTTAGCTATGGTAGCTTATGAGAAAACATGTATACTGGCATTTGGCGACAGCTGTGAGAACAATAATGCACAAAAGCTCAAGCGAGTTAATATTGTAGTAAAAACTCAATACAACGAAAAAACAAAAACTATTAGCGCGATCGTCGTACCGAGTATTTGTGCGGACATACTACCGGTTCCTGAAATAAAACAAAAAAAAACTCCAGTGGATGAATACAACGTTAGCCGAAAACCATCTCTGTAACGATAAGTATGTGAGAGGAATGAATATTCTTATTGGGCAAGATAATATGTGGAAATTCATTGGAGGTGAGAGCGAAAAGATAACAGATGATTTAACTGCAGTAAATACCTTCTTTGGATGGACAATTCAGGGATGTTATGGAGATAATGATAAAATTCACTGCGTTTTAAACACTTTACAAACACACGAATACACATTTGACGTAGCTAAATTCTGGGAAATCGAGTCGATTGGTATTAACGCTCCACGTGAACCTGCACAAGTGGACGTAAAAATATACATAAATGAGATTACCAAGCGTTATGTTGTGGCGTTGCCATGGAAAATTTCCAGCGAGTATTTGCACGACAATAAGCAAATGGCCCGAAAACGACTTCGAGATTTAACAGCGAGGCTTATGAGAGATCCACAAAAATTAAGAGAATATCATGAGGGTGTGGAGGAGTTGTGGCATAGCGGTGTTTCTGAAAGGGCCAATGAATTTAATAATAGCAATTCAACTGTCTATTATATGCCGCATATGCCTGTGTACCGAGACGACAAATCTACATCAAAAATGAGAATCGTTTTCGATGCTTCGTCATGCCAACCAGGTAAAACGTCATTAAATTACCATTTAAGCACCGGCAAAAATTGTGTGGCCGATTTGTTAAAAATATTGGTGAAGTTTCGTTTCGATAAAATAGCTTTGACTGCCGATATTGAGAAGGCATTCTTGCAAATTGAGATTGCCGACAGCGATAGAGACGTTCTAAGATTTTTGTGGTACAAAACCTTGCCGACCATGAATGAAGAGCTTCCGGAGCTAGCAGAATATCGCATGCAGAGGGTCACGTTTGGTGTCACGTCCAGTCCATTCTTGTTAGCTACTACTATTCAAAAGCATTTGCAGGTAAACGAAGCCAAATATGAAGGAGTCAGTAAGCATCTCGAAAAGTCGTTTTACGTGGACGACATGGTCAGCAGCATCGCAAACGAAGCGAAGGCAATCCAATTCTTCAAAGGAGCAACTGATATTATGAGCGGGGCAAAATTTAATTTGCGTAAGTGGAACTCGAACAGCTTATCGTTAAAATCATTACTTGTAGAAAATAAACAAGAGCCACCGTTGGTTCAGAAAGTGTTAGGAATTGTTTGGAACACCATGTCGGACGAGATATCTATTGAATTCGATAATACCCTTAACTACATTCAGAAATTAAAACCGACGAAGAGAAATGTGTTAAAAACAATGGCAAGAATTTATGATCCCTTTGGCATGTTGGCACCATCCACTGTACGTATAAAATTGTTGCTGCAAGAATTGTGGAAGGAAAAGGTTGAGTGGGACGTGGTCATGCCTGATGAGAAAACTAAAGTGTTTGAAAATTGGCGAAGAGAGTTACCAATTTTAAGAGCATTCGCATTACCACGAAGGTTGACAACATTCGATAACGCTACGGTCGAATTACATATCTTCGCAGACGCAAGCCCAAAGGCTTAGTGAGCTGTTGTGTATTTGAAAAATATTGACCAAGACGGAAAAACTTCAGTTAATTTTATATGTGCGAAGAGACGAGTATCGGCTATCAGAGGTAATCAAGAGGTTGAACTAACCTTGCCGAAACTGGAATTGACGGCAGCGTTAATGGATGCAGGATTAAAACGTTTTCTATTAAGCGCTTTACAACTCCAGTATAGCAATTCAATGGATAAATGGCAGAAATAAAAACAACAATCAATACGTTAGAGCAAGGGTGGATGAGATTTGTAGTCTAACAGATACGCATGAGTGGCGACATTGCAGAGGTAAGGATAATCCAGCAGATTTATTGACTAGGGGAATAAATGCCGACGGTCTGAGGAATTCAAATATGTGGAAGCACGGACCTGAATGGTTAATGCAGTATACAGTGTGTTTGGATAAAAATTCTCTAGAAAAGTGCGCTGGGATATTTTTGAACGTGGAGCTTCAACCAAACGAATGCTGCGACAGCTTTCAATCCATCATACCGCTTGAAAAATTCAGCAAGATAAAGCGTTTGTTGAGAGTAAGATCGTATGTATTCCGATTTTTAACGAATATAAAGGCGAAGCACCAGCGGAGTTCGAACGACCAGCTTGACGTACCACCTCTTTCAGCGGGTGAGCTTAAAAACGCAGAGCTTTATTGGGCAAAGGAACAACAAAAACAATACTTTCATGCAGAAATTAAGGCATTAATCGATAATCAAAAGCTTCCATCTAATTCCAAATTAACTTCGTTTAATCCCTTACTAATTAATGGGCTGTTATGTGTAGGTAGTCGCTTGCCTACAGAAGTGTTCGGCAGCGAGAGTAGTCCAGCCATTTTAGTCACCTTTTAGTTGTAGAAGCACACCATGCGACACTTCATGGCGGCGTCAACGCAGTACTGGCTCAGCTAAGAAAGAAGTATTGGATCATACAAGGACGTCAAATGATTAAACGTATTTTACGAAGCTGTATAATTTGTAAGCGTGTGCATGGTCGGCTAGGATCGGAGCCGTGGACAGTTGTACCAATCGAAAGAGTAACCACATCTAGGCCATTTGAAACTACCGGCATAGACTTTGCTGGCCCAGTATACGCGAAATATGAAGGCGACCAACAAATTCGTAAAACATACATTTTGCTGTTTACTTGTTCTTAAATTAGAGCCGTACATTTAGAGTTGGTTTTAGATATGACGGTGAAAAGCTGCATCGGAGCATTAAGAAGATTTATGGCTAGGCGGGGTGTACCTGACATCATTATATCAGATAACGCCAGGACGTTCAAACGAGCTGATATTGAGTTCAGGAAATTAAAGGCCCTCCTGAAGAAACCAGATTTACAAAATTTAGCGGCAGATAAAGGAATTAAATGGAAATATATACCAGAAAGAGCCGCATGGTGGGGCGGATTCTGGGAGCGTCTGGTCAAAAGCGTCAAATTGGCGTTGAAAGCAGCTGTGGGCAAATCGTTACTTGACTACGATAACTTGTCAACACTGTTAGCAGAAGTCGAATGCATCGTGAACTCCCGGCCGCTAACGTATATTTCACAAAACTTTAATGATTTGCAACCATTGTCACCGTCCAAGTTCTTAAACGACTGCAAGTCAATATTGACCTCAGCCGAATTCGACAAGGACGACACCGACATCATCAAGTCATGGCAGCTTCGTCAGCATTTGCTTAAGCGTTATATGCGACAGTGGCGTGGAGAATATGTTACTCAGCTACGCAACTTCCATCAAATTAAAAATAAATCTATTCGCAGTATCAAGGTTGGTGACGTCGTTACCGTTCAAGAAGATTATAAGCCTCGGTTTATGTGGAAGCTGGCAGTTGTGCAGGCAGTATACCCTGGGCGTGACGGAAGAATCAGAGCCTGCGATGTACGATTGGGGTCTGGAACTGTAATGAGGAGGCCAGTGCAACTCTTATGCCCATTGGAATTATCAATTCAGTGATGCCCGGGCGGACGATGTAAAAAATATTATCAGTCTAATTGAAATTTTAGTACACTCGATTTATCATTATATTTGCCTTTTCATTTTTATCATTCAATTCTTTTCTACACTTGTACTTAAGTACATATACACACGCAACCTTGTTGTATATGAATATGTATATAATTTTCCCTTTCATACCCACTGTAAATGTATTCATAAACCATTTATTCAATTTCATGTTAAATACTTCTGAACCTGGAATAAAGTGACTAAGTAGTCTTTTCTATGAACTCGAGAGAATCGGTCGTTCAAGTATTAAGTATTTTTTTCACAGCTGGCTATAAAAACAAATCATTGAATTGTTCTTATGGTATGTTCTACCGTGTTCGATTAGGCTATGTAAATATGCACTCACAAATTTTTCAAATACTTCTCCGTTCTTCTTCTAGTCTATTTATTTCTTTTATATTTGGGACAGGAGACGGGGGAACTATTTCACGGTCAATGGATACTTCTCCCTAAACTATGGCTTTTATGGAAGTTACCTCGTTCGTATTAATGCAATTGCCTCGAACGGGATTTTGGAATTGTGCTATTTGTGTGATAAGGATGGTTAGTGTAATAGTTAAAAGTATTTATCCTGCAGAGGAGTTTCAATACTTACTCCGATTTATTATATGGTTCCTTAAATTTTTAAATTTGATTTATTGCATTAACACATTTTACGTTTTTAATGTTTTGAAAAATTCTTACAAAATGTTTACTAAAGCGATGTCTACTTCTATATACATTTGGAAAAGTTGGGGAAAAATTATAAAACGAATACGTTATCGATACAATCAAGGAATAGAAAAGCAAAAATACAAACTTCCATTTGAAATACGAGACTCTTGGGTGAGGCTGAGCTCGAGGGTAAGACACGTTTCTTGGTCGGATGGGATCTTTAAACAAGTACATTTGCTATGTAGTAGGCATTTGAATCGCTGTTCTAATGCCATTTAAAATATTTTAACAACCGTGTCATTGTTGAAACTATTATCGATTCGCAACTGAAATTTAAAAAAAAATATCTGATTTATAAATCTTCCTTTACATCCATCAACTCAATCACTAGATATTGCTTTAGATCAGCCCTGCCGGATGTACGGATTTTTCTGTACAGTACGGATTCGCAGGGGTGAAAATGGTTGCACGGATTCAATCTACGGATTTTTAGCTTTCCGTCAAGATGTACGGATTTTTGTAGTGCTTTTTCATATTGTAAAAATTACCTGTTTTACACATATGTTACAGGTTTCTTATAGTTCCTGAACCCTTTTTTATTAAAACAATGCGTTATTTTCGTACTTAAGGGAGGATTCATCTATTAACAGCTTGACTATTTTTCACCCGATTTTAAAACTCAAGCACAAGAAGAGAATTTATAGGCCTTTAAAATTATGTATAATAATCTATTGGTAGACTTTCATTGTTGGGAGTTTTTGTAGCGTAAAATTAAAAAAAAAACCCCTAATTTTTCTTATTTTTTCAACTTTAACTATCGCTTCAAATGTTATACTGTTACTTGGTAGCGTCGACAGTTTTGGTAGGTAGTTTTGTTACATGGTCATAAACTAATGGCGTTTTCTTTTCTACAAAAAAAATGTTGCCTTCTCAGTGGCCTCTATGTACAAATACAAAGGAAGGGGCAATGGGAATTCAACATTTTCTTGTAGAAAAGAAAACGCCATAAGAACAGACTGCTTGTTAAAAAGTTCTAGTCAGAAAAATAATAAGGTTGTCTGTGAAGCAATCAATAAATAGGACCAGTGGAAATATGTGTTGCTTTATTTGATGTTATTAAAAGTACGATTCCTGTGTTCACCTAAGAACAATCGATTTTTTTTTCTCGCCAAACAAATTTGAGCGTACGGATTTTGTACGGATTTTTCACCCACAACTTTTTGTCCGTGTACGGATTTTAGACTCTAAACGTCTGGCAGCTCTGCTTTAGATATGCAGTTAATCAAACTTTTTATAGCGTCTACGAAGTTTAGAGAATTGCCGAATGTAATTGTTAAAATTCTGCGCATACCAGTTAGCAACAATTTTTGTTAAAGGTGTTTGATATAACGGCAAACAAGTGGACCCATGCAAGAAACAGAATGAGGGTGTAACTGATATTGTCCCAATTTGACAACCCTACTCACAGTGCTGACAGGGATGTTTTCTGTTTTATGAGCAAAGAAACCTACCAAAATTTTAAGCGTCTTACCATCCTACCAATGAAAAAAAGACCTACCACTTTTGGTAGGAAAAACCCAAAATGGCAACCCTGTTCATAGTGCGTAGTTAACCACTGATAAGAGTTTAACCCTTATTTTTGTATCCGACGTCTAGGGTCAACTATCGATTTTGATATTCACAATGCTCCGTTAACAAAAGTTTAAACCAGCTTGTCTCCATAGTTTAACTCTTGTGATATTCATTTTTCTTTGTGAAACGAGTTTCGTATTTGTATAGAAAATTTTTTTGTTTAAATTTGAATATTTTCAGGTGAAATGAATTTTCATGTGACTCTAAATATAAATAGTAAAGTACTGTGAATTCGGCTCTTAAAGTTCTGAACAAAACCTAGCCTAATTAACCTTAAATGACAGGAACATTTTTTTTTATTCGATTTTGGACTACTAAAGTAGTGTGTAAAAAATTTTACCGAAATCCGTAGAGCCGTTTTGGCAAAAAGTTGAAAAAACTTGTTAATTTTGTATGCCTCTTTGAGATTGGCGAAGGCATAAGTAAAGAAAACCGCCCGTTTAGCTATAAAAAAAAAATTAAAAATGAGGCTCGATCAGAGTGCCCAGATTGTTTAAAAGAAAAGAGCCATTTCTGAAAAAAATCGCCAAAGTTTTTTTTTATAAAATTTATGAAATCGGCTCAAAAAATATTTTATTTAAAAAATGAGATCTTGTTATAACATAGTTTTTAAAACTAAAAACGAATATAAGGCCTTAAGGGTAATAATAAATAGCACAAATCACTTATATGATAGTGATGTACAAACAATTTTCTTTAAAAATATTCAGGCACTGAAGGCGAGTCAATTAAAGACATATTTAGTTCGTTTTTTACCCTAACCGAAGGGGATTTACTTTATTGTAGTACAACGTAGTTTAAGTACCAATTAGCTAATTTAGTTTAGTAAGCAAAGAAAAATGCGTTGTTTCGTCGAGTCCCGTGGCAGGTAAACAGAGTACGCGTGCCACCGGTACAGCCATAGGGATCATATTGATATCACCCAACTCCCGCGGGATGCGGGTTCGACAGCCTTGATCTAAGTCAATGTGATTACAAATTTGAGGTGTTACTTTGGGTAACTTTGCCACTCTCTATAGGTATAAAGGCCCGTCGTCTTATAACTTTGACGTCGATTTGGTGTTCGCCTCGCTCGTCAAAATGTGAATTTGTCAACATTTAACTTTCCAATAAGAAACGTAGTTAATTTTTTAATTGTAATTAATTGTGGGCTAAGTTTTAGAATATTTTAGCGCACCTAAAGCTCTGTCGTGGTACATGGAGCAATAAGCAGGTGAATTAATAAAACAGCTTTCTTGCTTTATGTTCTGTCATTCGGCTATTTCATACAAAATTTTAAAGCAAATTCTCAAATAATTTAGCGTGAAATCAATATAAGAGGGCAATTCTGGAAACCGTCTTTCAACTCACCACAGTGTTCCGAAAGACAAAAGTCCTTCGTAAGTCAATTGTCAATTCTGGCAACTATCTTGAAAGCTCTTTACTGTCCTTCGAAAGACTAATTGAAAGATCTGCTAACGAGAAGGTCTTAGCGTTATGCTGTTCGCAACACGTTTTTTTTTTAAATAAAAGAATTTTAAAAATTATATATATGTTTTCTTTTTTAAATAATAATAACTAATAAACAAAAAAAAAGGCGTGAGTACTAGGTACTCATGAAATTTGATGTGTAAACATATGCCGACGGCAAAGCATAAAAGTACGTTAACATATAAATATAATCTCAATCAAAGCTCGTCAGCTGTCAAATTGGTTGTGCTTGTTATTCACACAACTCGGGGAAAAGTTAAACTTCTTCTCTGTGCCACCGTGGTCACTTTTCCTGCAACACATATTATGCCATTTAAATATATTTTAACTGAATATTTTATTAAAAATACCTTTACAAACCTATTTTCCTTACTAGCGTAAGTTTTTGTTTACTTTAACATTTGACATTCCTCCTCTCATTCGCAAGTATAACCGATAAAACTAGGTTGGACACCAAAAAGTTATCGGTTTAATCTGAGATATTTTTAATTATAATTTTGAATGGCTAATCTCTTTTTCTAATAACAGATTAGGGAGTTAAGCTCGAAAATTAGGATCATCTTTTTATATGTAAAGCTATTATTTAAGCTGACCAACCGTCCTCCTTTGAGGAGGATTGTCCTCCTCAAACGTGATTTGTCCTCCTCAAAAATTTTGTCCTTCTCTGTCCTCCTTTTGAGCAAAAATGTCCTCCTTTTCAAGTCTTGTAGCAGTAATGAACTTTTAAAAAAATTGCGTTCAGAATATTATTATTTTCTAATCGTTGTATTTAATAGGCGTTTACATTGTTCCAATTTCAGTTAAATGATGTAAACATTTGATTCAACTAATCGCCTGCGAAAGTTGAACAGTGTAACCGTCTTTAGCCCTAATCAATAATATTTTACCATTTACAAGATTGATAGATTAGCTAACGACGCGTCTCCACAGGTGGAAATTATTGCCTACCATATGTCATTTTGTTTGCCAGATACATACATATGTAGGTATAGGTTTTATCAGTGGCAAAATTTGTGTATGAGGATTTTTTATCTTGATAAATGGTTTTGTAAGATGGCTTAAAATAAGTATGTTCGTTGCATTGGAGCGCAAATCTGCTTAAAAATTTTTATAAAACGTGTTAATTCACATCCAAGTACGTAATCAAAAATAGCACAGGCCTGTGTAGTTTGCCCCTTAAAAAAATTAATTAGCGGTTTGGGTATGTATAGGTACCACGCTACCAAAAAGATAATAAAATTTCGTCACGAAAACTTTTCGAGAAAATTATTTTTATAATTTTTCTTAGCATTGCCGTGCATTACTAGCGTTAACTTCATACATAACATAAGTCGTTCTGCTTTACTTAGGCTCTTTATGAATATTATTACTAATACTATTGGCTTTTAAGTAAAAATTCTATTCTAAATAAATTAACTTTTGGTTTTTGATGGAAATTGCTAAAAATTCTAACATGTAAGTACATGTCATCAATAAAAATAAATCTCGACGTGCTGGAAAAGAACCAGGGATGTATTTTAACATACCTAGATTACGGCTGCCATAATCCTGAACCCATCGACTAAGACACTTATCATCCAAATCAAAAACGAAGCCACAAGTGAATATGGTGCCAATATATTCCCTATAAGTAAAGTTGCTTTGGTTCTGATATTATAAGCAATGTAGTTTTGTGACACAATTCGTAGAACTGAAACATTGATGATGATGAAACGCTCAAGTTCTGAATATTTAATTATAAACGAACAAATTTATCTTGACGGTGACGTAACTTTGAAAAAGCGGCGCCTTTAACGTGGTCTTGAATATCCTACAACGCACTTCATGACCGTTTTTGCCAATTTTTATATTCATAACCTGAAGATAATTTAGGTAGGCTGTCTTAAGTGAAGCCATTCTAAAAGACTTACCCAACAAGGACAAAAAGTGCTTATACTTACTTAAGTATATGTTTATATTACTTAACATTAAAAAAAAGATTCAATAGGAGTTGCAAGTCTAAATAAAACAATTTGATATGAACTTTAAATAAATTCCTTAAAGAAGTATGATTTTTATAAATTAAGAAAAACTTTAAAAGAACTTCTTCAAACGGCGTCCTACAAAAGAACTTCTAAAGCTCTTTTTTTGAGTAGCGAAAGCAGAAGCCCCTCAATTTGTGCCGCTCCATACAAAAAATGAAGGAGAAAGGAATAACTTTCAGAAAAGCCTTTTGGATAAGATTTTAGCTCCTGATATTATCTACTGGATAGTATTTATGTATGACCCCTCAGTCGTGTACCTGATCTGGAACTTGCACTTTTTCGGCATTTGCCTGAAAATAAAAGATTTTAACCAAATAAACAACATGTTAGAAAAAACGTTTTGGTTTCAGTTTTCGACTACTAATTACAGAAGACTTAACCTTTTTTCATAGCAAAAATCTGTTAAAAATTAGAGGAGTGTCTGCATTGACCTTCATTAAAAGATCAGGACAATCGAAGTGTGAGCCAGGATTCCACGACAATTTGTCTAAATCAGGACAAATCCTGTAAAACCAAGACGTCTGGCAGCCCTAACCTAGATATTAAAAAAAAATAACATAATTATTGGAAAGGGGAAAAATTAGATTTCGCTGGCCTGTTTAATCCAATCCAAAACAGCTATTTATTTTTAAATATTTTCTTATAAAAATATAGTTCATTCTAAAACAAATCATCAAAATTCACATTTCAAACTATGTGAAAATATAAAAATTCAGCGAATTTTCGCCAAAATTTTAAACTTTTGTTTAAGAATTTTGGTAAAAGTTTTGCGTATGCAGTTTTATAGCCCATGCAACTTTAGTAAAATAAAGTGCGAGTTGCATATGTCTACAAAATATCGTTGATTTTTGGAATTTTTTTACGTTGTCACTCATTTTCTCCCCTACAAAGTATGTTCGACATTTTTTTATATGGAAGAAAATTAACAACACTGTCAACAAAAGAAATTGCCAAAAATCAACGGAAATATGTTTCGGTCTTATAATTATGTAACGCGGTGTACTATTAACTTGTTTGACTTGTATTTAGAGCAAATTTGAATTGTTTTTGTTTCTTTTAACAATGTTAACTTATTCGTTATTTATGTGTTAAATAAATATAAAACAAATTTTTTGTGTTTTCAATATGGAGAATTTGTCCTCCTGGAATGCTAAAAAATTCTGGTCACCTTATATTATTAGGCAATTCAGTTACATAGATACAAATGTAGGTTAGGTTAGAAAATAAACATTAATTTCGCTTAATTTTATTCATTTTGCTGATTAAATTTTTTTATTCATTTTCATTTTTAATTCTTTTAATACATGAAATTATCGGTATGATTGATAAAATATGATACTTGTATATACTTGTGACTCAAGGGCGTTAAAATATCTTGGAAACACCGCATCAGTTATTGTTTTTGAGCTTATAGTTTGAGCATTTCTATTTGTATATATTCCTAAATTTAGTTTTTATTTTCGGAATATAATCTGTGGTTCATATAAATGCGAGCGATTTTTGGGAGAGTTGTGTAAAGATTGAAGTTGCAGGATTTTACCCGCTGCTTTTTTGTTCCGTACGTTTTGCTGTTACTCACTTCAGAGAGTGATTTTGCTATTTGACCTTTTCCAGGATTTTACACGAAAAGTATTGGATCAGAGCTATTATATCATCCATACATATGCATATTATACATACATATATTCATGTATGTTCATCAGTTATCAACGGTCCCAGTTAAAATGATTTCAGTAATTTTTTTAAATTTTGCCTTGCTTTTTTATCAAAATAGACTACTAAACCTATGCCTAAAACCATCTACGAATATCAAAACCAGGGCATGAATCACGTATGACGACATTCGTCTGACCGATATCGTGTCGAGATTGTCTTGTTTCATAAAAATCAAAAATTGTTTGATCGTTTGTGCGATATCGTCAACTCGATTCCAGTTTTGCTTCACGTAACAGTAACAGTAACACGTAACACAAATGCATAAATCAGTGTTTTGACAACATCGTTTTGTCAGTATCGTTTGAACGACTATCGTTTCAAAGTTACGTGATTCATGCCCAGTTGCAACAAATGAGTCCATACATATTTATGTACATACATAGGTACAAAGCCGTATGCATGTGCGGAGTTTAAATAATCGGAAGTAATAACCAATTGTAGCGCATTTCCTCTTACTATGCATATGCCTAAATGTATGCAACCATTTACAATAGCAAGCAAACACATTGTGCTTCCAATGAATATTAAAATTTTATGCTGAAATACACATGCTAAGCCCTTCGAAATTTTGTTGTGAGATATGCGCTACAGCTTCGCAAATTTTACCCCTACCGAAACCAAAGATGTATACACATTAAAAAAATTAAAACGATATAAAATAAAAAAGTCGTGAGTACTGTGTACTCATGAAATTTGATGTGTAAACATATGCGTACGGCAAAGCATAAAAGTACATTTACATGTAAATATAACCTCAATCATAGCTCGTTAGCTTTCAAATTGGTTGTGCTTGTTATTCTCACACAAAAGTTAAGCTCCTTCTCTGAGCCACCATGGTCACTTTTTCTGCTACACATATTATGATATTTAAATATATTTTAACCTAATATTTTATTAAAAATACCTTTACAAACCTCTTTTCCTTACTAGTGTAAATTTTCGTTTAATTTTACATTTGACATTGCTCCACTTCTTCGCAAGTATAAGCGATAAACTAATTTCACTTAATTTTATTCAACAATTGTTATTGAGCTTGAGGCGTTTTTTAATGAAAACTTATTGTGGAAAAGCAAGAATGATTTGAAAAAATGGTAGAAGTGATCACTTCAAAAAAATTAAAACGATATAAAATAAATTGTTATAAGGCCATAAAATAACGAAAACAAATTCATTTTATTCATTCTGCTGATTTAATTTTTTTTATTCATTTTCATTTTTAATTCTTTTAATACATGCAGTATCGAGGCCCCCCCTTATGATGACGACCACGGCAAATGTTTAAAGGACTACGATTTGAGGGCATGCACCTGGAATGTCCGGACCCTTAATGGGGAAGGTGCCTCTGCCCGGCTGGTTGATGTCCTCGTAAGGACAAAAGCTGACATCACCGCCATCCAAGAAATGCGTTGGACGGGGCAAGGCAAACAATGTCTGGGGCCTTGCGACGTCTACTACAGCTGCCATGTAAAGGAGCGCAAATTCGGAGTTGGATTTGTGGTGGGAGAGAGACTCCGTCGCCGAGTACTGTCGTTCACCCCGGTGGACGAGCGTCTAGCCACAATCCGCATCAAAGCGAGATTCTTCAACATCTCGCTCATCTGCGCCCATGCCCCGACGGAAGAGAAGGATGAGGCATCCAAGGATCTCTTCTATGAGCGCTTGGAGCGCACGTACGAGCGCTGCCCCCGTCATGATATCAAAATCGTGCTTGGCGACTTCAATGCCAGGGTGGGCAAAGAAGGGATCTTTGGAACCACCGTCGGAAAATTCAGCCTCCACGACGAAACGTCCGACAACGGATTGAGGCTGATCGACTTCGCCGGGGCCCGAAACATGGTAGTATGCAGTACTAGGTTCAAGCATAAAAAGATCCATCAAGCTACCTGGCTGTCTCCGGATCGAAAAACGAGAAACCAAATCGATCATGTTGTGATAGACGGAAGGCACGCTTCCAGTGTTTTAGACGTACGCACACTCCGAGGCCCAAACATCGACTCGGACCACTATCTTGTTGCAGCCAAGATACGCACCCGCCTCTGTGCAGCAAAAAATGTGCGCCCAAATATGCAAGGAAAGCTTAACGTCGAAAAGCTGCAATCACAACAGACAGCCAGCGCTTTCGCTACTCGACTCTCACACCTGCTCTCAGAGAGCACTCTTCAACAAACCGACATATGCGAGCAGTGGAACCACATTTCCCGCTCATTAAGTACCGCCGCCGAAGAAGTAGTCGGATTTCAGCGAGCCCGAAAGAACAACTGGTACGATGAGGAGTGTCAAGAAGCTGCAGAGAAAAAAGATGCCGCCTACAGGGCCACGCTGCGATCGGGCGCAACGCGCGCTATGTGGGACCGCTATAGGGATCTGAAGAGGGAAGCGAGACGTATTTGCCGCAACAAGAAGAGAGAGGCAGAAATACGTGAGTGCGAAGAGCTTGAAATGCTGGCCGACAGGAGGAATGCCCGAAAATTTTACCAGAGAGTTAGGCGACTTACGGAAGGTTTAAAGACCGGGGCGCACTCCTGTAAGAACAATAATGGCGACCTAGTAACTGATGTCCAGAGCGTACTTAAATTATGGAGGGAACACTTTTCCGCCCTACTAAATGGTAGCAGCACAGAAAGTTGTGGAGAAGAAGAACCCGAGCCCGCAGTCGATGATGACGGAGTCGACGTTCCACCGCCTGACTATGACGAGGTACGTATAGCAATAACGCGGCTGAAAAACAACAAAGCCGCTGGAGCTGACAGCCTGACAGCTGAGCTATTCAAGTACGGCGGCGAGGAGTTGATAAGGTGCATGCATCAACTCTTGTGCAGAATATGGTCAGATGAACGCATGCCCGACGACTGGAATTTAAGTGTGCTCTGCCCAATCCACAAGAAAGGTGACCCCGCCATTCGCGCCAACTACCGCGGGATCAGCCTTCTAAGCATAGGTTACAAGGTCTTATCGAGCGTATTGTGTGAAAGACTGAAGCCCACCGTCAATGAACTGATTGGGCCTTATCAGTGTGGCTTTAGACCTGGCAAATCCACCATAGACCAGGTATTCACAATACGCCAAATCTTGCCAAAGACCCGCGAGAAAAGGATCGACACTCACCACCTATTTGTCGACTTTAAAGCCGCTTTTAACAGCACTAAAAGGAGTTGCCTATAAGCCGCTATGTCTGAGCATCACCTCAAAACTCATACGGCTGTGTAAAATGACGTTGAGCAATACCACCAGCTCCGTCAGAATTGGAAAAGACCTCTCCGAGCCGTTCGCC
>NW_016158852.1:26065-60390 GCF_001687245.7 Rhagoletis zephyria | reverse complement strand
AACGATATGGACATAGTGCAGCGAATTAAAATACAGCGGCTCCGCTGGCTTGGTCATGTCGTTCGAATGGACACCGACGCTCCAGCTCTGAAAGTATTCAACTCGGAACCCGCTGGTGGTAGCAGAGGAAGAGGGAGGCGCCCACTGCGATGGAAAGATCAGGTGGAGAAGGACTTGGCTTCACTTGGCGTTTCCAATTGGTGTCAGTTGGCACAGAGGAGAAACGACTGGCGTGCTTTGCTGAACTCGGCCAAAATCGCTTAGGCGGTTACAGCGCCAAAAAAGAAGAAGAAGTTATCGGTATTATCGATAAAACTTGTATATACTTGTGACTAAATGACGTTAAAATATCTTGAAAACACCGCATAAATTACTGGTTTTAAACTTGTAGTTTGAGCATTTCTATTTGTATATATTCTTAAATTTAGCTTTTCTTTTAGGAATATGATCTGTGGTTCTGCTTCATCTGTCGCTAGGTTTACGTTAAAGTCATGAATACATATAACATACCATCTTTCGATTGCAAAATGGGAAGCTAAATTCATTTGTTCGGCATTTTCTCTTACTCTCGTCTTCTCTTTCTTCAATCTTGTATTAGCTCTGATCCAGTACTCAATGAACTTAAAGGTTTTTAGACGAACTTGCAGGAAGTTACAAGAAAAATTATCCCGTACTCCAAAACCATGGACATGAGAGCGATTTTTGTAGAGATGTGAAGAGAATGAAGTTGCAAGATTTTAACCGATGCTTTTTTGTTCCCGTACTTTTTACTGTTACTCATTTTTTACTCTCACTCCAGAGAGTGATTTTGCTTTTTGACATTTTTAAAGGATTTTACACGAAAAGCATTAGATCAGAGCTATTATACCATCCATACATATGTATTTATATGTACATATATTCATGTATGTTCATCAGTTATCAACGGTCCGAGTTAAAATGATTTCAGTATTTTTTTAAATTTTGGCCTTGCCTTGGTAGTGAATAGACTACCTAAACCTATGCCTAAAACCATGCTACGGATATCAAAACCACTTGCAACAAATGTATGTATACATACGTATGCATGCACGGAGTATGCATAATTGGAAGCAGAGTTGTTGCGAATATTATTCAGAAATAAGAGTCATTTCCGGATAATAAACAAGCCGCTTATCCAAATTAAACAAGTTTGGTATCAAATGAAAGAGGACTTTAATATCTTTATAACTGAAATGTCTAAACGAGGAAAGCCACATATTCAAAAATATTTCAATAAAAAATGTTAATTAATTACCACAGAACAAACCTTGTGTCAGGTATATGCATTTCTTTAGTATTAAATTATAAAAAAATATAAATTAAGGTTGTTCGTTATTTTTTTAAAAGCTATTTCATTCCTCTTTCATATGATACCAAATTTGTTTAATTTGGACAGGCGGTTTGTTTATTATCCGGAAAGAACTTTTATTTCGGAGTAATATTCGCAACAACCCTGATCGGAAGTAATAATCATATGTACCCCATTTCCTCTCATTCTGCATATTCTTAAATGTATGCAACCATTTCCAATAGCAAGTAAACACAGGATGATTCTAATGAAATTAAAAATTTTCTGCTGCAATACACAAAAAAATTGTCTGCTGGGCTATGCGTTACAGCTTCGCAAATTTTAGCCCTACTGAAAGCAAAGATGTATACACATCAAAAATAAAATTAAAATAAAGCAAATATACCCAAAACCGAAACCAAAGATGTATACACATCAAGAATAAAATGAAAATAAAGCAAATATACCCAATTTGCCAAACGACGTCAAAACGACGTTTCCAACTCGTTTTGGTGAACAATTTGTTCGCCGGCGAGTCGTTTGCGATCGTCGGATGAAAAGCACACTTTGCCGGCGGGCCGCAAGAAAAACTCGCAGGCGGGTCGCGAAAACGACTCCCCTGCAACCCGCAAAAACGATATACCAGCGAACTGCAAAACGATGCTCAAAATGTATACCCAATTTAAAGTAAAAGTACAGTTTTATACCAAATTTAAAAAAGCTTCATACCCACAAATTTTATTTTTTATTAATAAGCCCAATAGAGTGAACTGTACCTTTATAAAAGATAAAAAATAAAATAGAAATAAAAAATAATATGAAGAATATTAAGAAAAACTTCAACTTTTCAAAAAACGTGTGGGTTCGAAGAAACGGATTCGTTTCGAGTTCACCCAAACGACTTCACCAGACCAACGTCGCGACGCAACGACTTCTATTCGATGAGAAAAAACGACGTCGGAACGACCTTGAATTTTGTATGGAAAAAACGACTTCGTTTCGACGTCGTTTCAAGTTCACCAAAACGACTTCGCCAGAGCGACGTCGTTTTCACCCTGTGGCAAATTGGGTATTTTGAAAATTATATGACAGGCGGCCGCTGTGGTGTAGTGGTAATCCCTGATTAAAGCAACATCGCAGAAAATATAGAAAAGTTTTTTCTTAACAGCTTCTTATAATAATAAAATCGCCGTTCGGGCACTGTGGTCTTGAAGCAACCATAGGTATGACTAAAATGCCAACCAAAACGGCTTACATAACTGTCTTTGTACATACTCATAGATCAAAATTTCGTTGAAAATAAAATTCCATCTGCTCATATGCTTAAAATATTATAAAATGTTGATCTTGAACTTTCGAAATCCAGTTATATAATCGCGAAGGTCTATGGTAATATAATTATAACACTTTCATACGTTATAAGCATAAAATATTTTAATTTAGTTATTCAAGAGATAATATTACATAATTGCATATTTTAATAATTCTTATTGCACAAATTTTATAAACTTACAAAGTCAATATAAAATATTATTTTATATAAATTCATATGTGTTTTGATGAAAATTCAATTACAGTTTTTTTAAATTGATTATATATTTAGGGTCGTCAGTGGCGTAGCCAGGGGAGGCGGATTTGGGGGAAAAGATCCCCCCCTTCGTCAGTGAAATGAAACTTTTTATTTTTGACTTAATAACACAATACTATTTTACCCTTCCGATTTATAACTTTTTTATTTCAGACTGATGACAAATTATCTTTTAATGAATATATAAAATTATCGGTTGGTGATTATGTATTTGAATATTTGCGAAATACACTAGGCCATTTTGCTTAGTTCCCCACAGTGTTGGGAAATAAAATTTTTCCTTCAGTACGAAATCTATACAAAAACTGTATTTTTCGACTGTAAATTGTATCGACTTTTTAATTAGCTCATATGCATGCATGCATACATAGATTCCCTTCAAGACCAATGATTTGATGGTATTCACCGTAAAGTTTATGTAGGTACATTTACATATTTTACACTTTCAACATAAATGTCAAGGCAGATATTTTAAGATACACTTCTTAACAAACAAATTTTATTAAGTTGTTATGAATGGATAAAAGAGACATCTTCTTTGAATTCAGTACTAAAACTTGACATTTCAAGTGCTTATCAAAACTTTATACATGGTAACAAAATTCGCCATTTATCTTAAAATTATATAATTTTAATTATTTGTTTATAAAAATGCAGTTTACACTTTAACAAAACCCGTGTAATCTTTTGCGCAACATTAAAAAATCAACAAACTTTCGTAAAGCTTTTTAATTAGATTTCCTAGAAATACATATTTTGAGTATGCAGTTTTGTAGCCCGATCAATTCAAATAAAGCGCAATTTTAAAATACATAGCTGCGACTTATCGTTGATTTTTAATATTTTTTTTTTTTATGAAGGCGTTGCTCATTTTCTTCATTAAAAAAATCGTCGAACATACTTAGAAAATATGGAAGAAAATTACCGACATCGTCAAGAATATGCCCTACATCTTCTGTAAATCACAGCTACTTTAAATTTGCACTTTATTAGACTAAAATTGAATGAGCTAAGAAACTGCAAAATATTAAGGGATAAAATTGAAATAGAAAGTTCGAAATTTTTACGAAAGTTTGTCGATTTTTTTTTAATGTTGTTCAAAGATTAAACTTATTTTCATTTAGTGTTTGTTAAGGAATAAACCATGATACAAAAAAGAAGGTAGTTTCATTACTACTATTTTTTTATTATAAAGCAGATTTTTGACATTTCTCCGAATGTAAACATTAAGCATAGCTTTGCCACATTGAAATTTTTTGATAGGGGAGATTTTCTTTTAAATATTTGGGAATAAAATTTACATACTAACAATAATAAGATGATGTGTTCATAATCAAATTTGAACGCTTTTCTCAAGCGTTTAGAAGATCCTTTCAATAATATCGATGTGCAGAGATGAAGAAATAAAATACAATCTAGTTTTGAAATATTTATTTATCAAAAGCTGTTTTTATTTTATTTTAAACAAAATAAATAAATTTACATAACACAACTCCTTTTTTTTTGTTAAATATTCCGAAGAAGATGTATTGTTAGATATCTCGTCATTAAAGCATAGTCCGAAACCAGGATTCGGAGAAGGGTGAATGGTCTCATTGCCTTCACAATGAAAGGAGTCACAATTCAGAATTCTCCGGAAGTGAAGTATCTATAAGTAACTCTGGATACAAAACTATCGTGGAAATCTAACGAGGAACACAAAACCTCTAAAGAATGGGCAGCCTTTTTACAATGTAAAGTGGTTGGTAAAACGTGGCGTGTGTGACCATAGGGAATCCTCTGGATTTCTACCACTATGATCAGACCCATAATTAACTTTGCGTCAGTGGTATGGTGGAGCAGATTCTCAATCAAGAGCGTGGGAAGCCTTCTTGCAAAGCTTCAAAGAACTACTGCCGTATGCGGTACGAAAGATTTCTCTACAACGCGAGGCGTTGCTCTTGATGCACTGCTGCAGTTACCGTCACTTTATGTCTTCATACGTGGGGAAGCCGTAAAGAACGCCTGCAGACTTAAAAGAAACTGATGCTGGTATAACACTGAGTGGGGCCAGGCGGAAATTGCTGGCGGCAGAGATCTGAGCACTTGTGTCTTTTCAATGCTACAGGATAGTACGCCACCTTTACCTTTGTTGAAGAGATTCTATAATGTTGAGTTCGCTGAGGCCGAATGCTGGTTTAATACCAGCACTGAGCCCGGACTCAGACATAATCGAATATTCACTTCTGGCTCCAAAACTGACTCTGGGTCAGGATCTGAGGTCTTTATCGTAGTTAATCTGGATAAGATTAACTTTACCCTTGGCAAGTATGCTTCGGTCTTCCATCCAGGCTGAGGTATTTTCAATCCTCAAGGATATGGACTACGTGGTGGAAAATAGGTGGAGCGGAAGGAGTTTACGTGACGGCCAAGCTGCACTTAATGCACTACTTTCTTCCAGACTCTGAGTGCCATTTCAATCGGGAGTACCTCCTATCGTCCATAACTATATTATTTATCATATCATGAATTTAAATTTTCGTTCACACATCGAAGACAAATTTCCTTTTAATTTTGTAAATATTATTTTTACAATAAATAAATGATTATTGAGGACTAGGTATGGCAGCACGTAATGTCACAATCTGCTTAATTGTCAGGTAGTTAACATAGCGCCCGAAAAGTAACAATGAAACTACCTTCTTTTTTGTATCATGGAATAAACTATATTTTTTTAAACAAATAATCAAAATTAAAATACAATAAAATAAATAGTCAAATCTAGTTAATATGTGAGTGTCGTAAAGTTATGATATTTAAGAACATCTCTTTCTTAATTAACGATGACACTGTTTCTATATTAAGCCGATTTCGACATTTTGTTTTAATAAAATTTAGTATCGAAAATATTCTCTCAAAACTTGCCTAGGAATGTGATATAATGGTTCGTTCAAAACCTTTTTTCAAAACTTATAAAGGCAAAAACGAGAAGGCGAAGACAAAAAGAGAATAAAAAAATAACCCGCAGTGAATTTTCAGACTTTTAAAACGGTATAGTAATTTAATTTTTTAGATTTAAATAAAGCATAAAGACCCCATGGAATAAACGAGCAGATAAAAAATATATAATGGTAAAACTGGCACGTACATAAATATATGAAAGAATGCGCTCAGGCGACGCCTCTAGCCATTGTTTGTCACAGATTTAAGTTATCAATGGACATTTTTTTTTCATCCCCCCCAAAGCCAAATCCTGGCTACGCCACTGAGGGTCGTCAATCGAATTAACTTTATAATTGAGCCAAAATCTTAAAAATTCGCGATGAATGGATTCTCCAGCTTGCTCCGACCACTTTCCGAAGCCGTCGTTGCCTAAAAAATGCAGACAATGTTCCAAATGATTTTTAACCACGTGAATTTTTAATGTTTCCGACATTTCTGTGCTTCGGAAGGCTTTAGCGAGTTTACCCACATGCTTTTTTAATTCTGACCCAACTGATCGTGTTGAACAACAGTAATTTACGACTTTGTCCATTTATTTGAAAGTTGTAATAAATGGGAGCAAACGAATAGGTCCAACATCGGCATAAATGTCGGGATCATTAAGCGCATCGGCATTCTTTAATAGTTTCCGGCAAGCATTACCTTCAAAAGTATCTCCATGATAGTTTTTAACTACCAAACCTAGTTTTTGTCGACACAATATACATATCGTCGTTTTCGGCAAACAGTGGATGGTTTACTGTGCTGTCACACTCTTTCGAGTCTTTTTTGTTTTTGCCCATTGAAACAAATTTTTCATAATCTATTTTCAAATCGCCATAAGTTTTTAATGTTAAGCAATCCCCACTAATTTTTTGAGACTCATCTTGGTTCCAGTGGTTCGATTCTTCTCGATCTTTTTTAATTTTTTCATGTCTTGAAGAGTGATAAAGCAGTATGGACACGGGTACGTAGCTGATGCGGTTTGGTGTCCGTTAACGATTAAAATGAGTTTGAATTCAGCAAGGAACTTAAATGACAATTTATTAATGTTAATTAGTTCAAATAAAGGCTTGATGTTTTCGTATGATTCCTTCATATTTGGCACTACACATAAAAGTATAAGTTGATGAACGCTTGTTGGTTCACTTTTTTCCAATACTTCCTTCTTCAGAATACCGACTTCTCTTTTTATGATCGCAAGAAACTGCTTCGGCATCATCAATTGGTATTATACTCATGCTTATTTTAAAAAACTCCTGTCCACCATCTGCCATTATTTTGACTTCAACACAATCCCACTGAAGACCTCTTTCCTTTATTATAGTACCAAATGCTGTATCTACATCTGCCCAAACTATAGGTAGCTTTTTCTTTCCACTTTCAGTTTCAAATTCTATACCGTTTTCCGTATTGTATATGCTTTCTATTGTATTCGCCCTTTTAGATAAATTCTGTCCAAGATGAGGAGGAATACTGTCTGCCTGCTTTGGCTCTCAAAAAATTGGCAATTCTTTTCATGTAATTTGAAGAAGCACCAGTATGTAATTGAAAATTAATCAAACTATCGAAACTAAAGACAACATCATCTTTAACTTTTAGATTGATTACAATTCTAGTTTTTGATCACAATTTATGTACTTAATTTCAGTTCATTTGAGCGACAGCAACCCACATTATTTGCGGACTCCATTTTTTTCACCAACGAATTTCTGAGAACTTGTTCTTGTTGTTTTTCTGGTAATTTTTTAATCAGTTCCAGAGCATTTTCACGGTAGCGCAAGATGTGTCACTTTTACCATGTATCAATTGGCGGACTCCATTGGAAGAGTTATGCTCTAGCTGCCGTATGCTTCTGTGCAATGAACTGGTATTTATTCAGAGATGCATTCATGCAGAGCCCCAGTGTGGCTTGTGGGCCGTAGCTTACTACCATACCAAAAATTACTCCGGGAGTGGAGTGGGGCGATGCTTAAAGCACCGTGTGATAGCCAAGCTGGTTGAGCGTTGACCATAGCTGAAAATGACAGCGATTTATCACTACTAAGTTCAGCGAAGAGATATTTGAGAATTGCATAAAAAATTCATACCCAATTAAGAACGATCGAATTACATTTAAACACAAGTGCGTGTGTTTGATCGCTGCACTTGGTTTATGCGGGAAATGCAATATAAATGCGTGTGGGTGTTCGCTGTTCTTTGTTTATGCGGGAAATGCATAAGTCGCTTAAACAACTAGCCTGTCGTTTTATTCACAATTTCTAGATATGTAACGTAAATTAGTAGTTTATGGATAGTTATCTAGCTACAAAAATTTATGGGATTAGCGAAATTTGTAAAGTTAATGCAATTTACCAAGTTATCAATATTTATTTTTGTTTATTGTTGTTTATTTATCGAGTTGTTTGAACTTATCGTTATTTATTAATTTACTATAAATTGTCGATTTATCGAATCAAATATATAAGCTTTTATATATAAGCTTTTCAAGTTATCACTGCTTATCAAATTTTATCGTGGTACTAAGTAATTTAAAGGACGGTCGAATTTCGACAGTAACTGACACTCCTAGTAATATTTAATTAGGGGTCTTCATCAAAAGTGATAAAGTGTTGATAAACTTGATAAAATGATAAATTTATCATGTTGATAAATGAACCGTCAAACTTTGTATGGAAATCTATTTAACCAAAGTTTATCACTTTATCAAACGATTTTGGTGGATAAACGAATAAATTTCCACAAAATTCAACCCTGACAGACTGCCAGGTGGTAGATTTTGCTACGAACACATAAAAAGCAAATTAGCACACTGGACGAGGAAAGAACGAAGCGTAACTAGCTTATTGCGCTATGTGTTGGGAAGCCCGGTGGTGCATGCAATTGAACCGGCAGCAGGGATGCCGTTTGGATCTAAATAGATCCAATTGGATACATTTTTAGACGAATTTTTGTGGGATACTTATTTTTTCCGGTCAGTATAAATGTGGATACTTTTTTAAATAGGCCAAAATTTTATATTTCCTATAAAGTTTTTTTCGTTCAAAAATCGATTTTCATTAAAGATGGTAGAAAGCATTACGTTTTATAAACGTATAAGGAATCGCTACTTAAGCGTGAAATTAAAGCATTTTCTTTTTTGTGAACGAAGCAATGAACATATGAAGAGATCTCACCAAAATAGGTATAAGCGCAATTGCTTTAACTAGCTTAAAAGGATGCTTTAAGTAAGATCTTAATAAACATATCGTCGTTTAAGGTACAAAACCGCGTATCAACAAAATGCAAAACCGCGTATCAAGATAATGCAAAACCTCGTATGTGACGTTGCATAAATTATTTTCTAGAGAGTAAAAACACTTATATTTCAAAATGGTTCTCTTTTTTATAAAGCAATCGCACTTCTGGCTAGTATATTTCAGGACGAATGGATAAGGATTGAGCCAAGAGCTTGTGTGAGCAAATCCAATTTTTGGCAGCAAACGTCAGTTACGCGGTTTTGCAGAATGACGATACGCGGTTTTGTACTTTAAACGACGATATATATAAAGTAAATTATACTCTTTCTGTAGTAATCTCTTTCATATCACATATTTTCATTTGTTAATTTAAAAAGAAAGAAGATTTCAATGTAGTTTAAAAAACTAAATTTGATTTATTTAAGGAAACTTTTATGAATTTTACTGAAAAAATTTTGTTTATTTGCGCATATTGAGAGAGGTAACCAGATTCCTCTTTAATGTGTGCAAATTTGCACGCCGTGTAATAAAATTAATCATTGCCTGTTTACTTTTACACCTAAAATGTTTAAAATAAAGTAATGTTTATTATTAGTAGGAAATCTATTTGTAGTTTGAAAATTTTTGCAATTTTAAACAATCTATATATTTGTATTTATGTGTATATTTTAAAGATCTCAAGTTCAAAATCAAATACTGAACATCCTATACGTATATTTATACAGATTCTTGTTGAAAAATAGATACTTTTCAGTAGGAGTTTTACATTCTCTTTTTAGAGTGTACTTGCTATTTATTATAATTACAATTACAAAAAATGTACTGTATAAATTGAAATTACAAATGTTTGATTTTATGCACATGTATTCCAAGTCCTTAGGATGGGTTAGATTATGTCTTTTTCATGAAAGTGTTTGGTTTTCTTACAAATTATGAGATGTATATGTAAAAAAAGAAAATTGGATACATTTGGATACATTTTTGGCTTGGTCAGGGATACATTTTTTGGGACGGCGCGGCAACACTGACCGGGAGCCCTGGCGCTCCGTTGCTGCTACCTTCGCGGTAGTTTTATGTACTTAAGAAAAAGACGTCCGAATAGATTTAAGTTACGCGCAATAATGACGCCAATTTGTTAAGTTAGATACTATTAATCTAGGTGAAGGGTTGCATTTTTAATATATATCGTAAATATCTACATTGGTAATAGGGGGTATTCATATCAGGTAATTTTGTAGCAGCCAGATAAGTTAAATATGTAATAAGGTGTGTTCACGAAAGAATGCGGATAAACTGATAAATTTAAGCAATTTGTTTCTTGATAACTTTAGATGAATACCCCTATTATCTTTGAGCGAAAAAATCATAAATAACACTGTGTGACAAAAAAAAATATAAAACACTTTTTTCGAGGTTCACATATGTTGTAGGCCTTACCAAGTATTGTACCTAACCTTAATATGGATGACAACTCCATGGTACAATAATTACAGGTATTGTCGCATATTCCGATCTGCCTTATTTGAAAAACATCATTGTTGCCGACAATAAAAGGTTTACTGCTAGGGAAAAGGGATATTTCCTTATCCCATATTTCATATATGTACACGTATTTGTTTTTAACAAACCTTCTTGTAGTGGACTTATTTAATTTGCAAAAGCCAAAAAAACATTTCTTTAGTAAATACATTCAATATTTGTATGGCTCACTTCATTTCAAAGGTTTTTTTTTGGTTTGAAAAATTATAAAAATCAAATTGAGCGAAAACAAAAAGCAAAGCCAAATAAAAGTAAAAGAATCAACATTGAACTGCGTCAAATGAAAATAAGGGAGCACGAATTTCGATGTGAAGGAAAACTCTCTGGGAAGGCCTGTAATTATTGTATCATGTGACAACTCTGTTGTTAGGAGAAAAGCTTATGTACATAGCAACCCTATTGTTGAGACCTTTTGTCATTCCATTTTTTCAATTGTACGTAGAAGCATGATAAAAACATAGCAAGGTAGAACGGTTCTCTCAATTTGTCGGCCATGATTTTTTTTGAAGTTTGCCAACATTTTAAAATCATATAAAAGTGAAAATGAAAAAATTGAAATTGTCCGAAATTGTTGTTGCTTGAGATTGAAAATAAAAATGTGTGTGTGAGCTTGTGAGTAAACTTAAAAATTAAATTGTTTGGAAACGTCAAGAATTTCAAAAGTGACTCTCAGCGGTTCTACCTTACTATATTTTTATCATGCGTAGAAGCATCCTCGTGTATACAGCCGATTCGACTTTAAAATAGTAATAAAAATTAGCATTGTACAGCAAACGAGTGTTTTATTCCACATCGACCCTATAAAGGAAACATTACGGCGACGAGGTTCACTTCCGTCTACAGCAAATCAACGCATTACATCGAACAAGAAAACCGTCAAGCAATTTTCAGAATTCATGGCGATGCAACAGAAGATTCTGGAAACGAAGTCGGGTAATTCATCAACAGCCTCAAGTGGTGTTACATGTTAGCTCTAATACTGCGCTTGAACCAAATTTCGAAACCTTGGACACCGCGAAGGAGTCTTTTCGAAATTACAGACTAAGGTTTGAAAATTACACCCGAATGAAGAACGTACATACGAAGAAAAATTATTGTGGTAATTTACTACTAAATTCAATTGGGGCAAAATCCTTTAACATTGCCAAAACCTTGGCTTCTCCCAAATGTCCGAGTGACCTTGAGTACGATGAGATGATCGCACTACTACAAACACACTTATCCCCGAAACAGAAAGTGCTAGTCGCCCAACATCAATTTTTGCAGAATATACATTGGCGATTGCGAATTTTACTGTTTATGTAAAAAGCCGATTTCAGGCATTTTTCTGCGCGCACAATTCATACGAGGTATTAAAGACAACAGCATTCGTGAGCAATTAATACAAAGTCATCGAGATTTAAAGCGTTTACAAATATCCCGTCAAAAGCTCTCGTTAGAAGCAGCGAAAACCGATTCGAAATTCGAAAAAAAACGGCGAAATTAATAAAGCTAGAAAGGCAAGTGCCAACATAATTTTAATCAGTCACTTAATCAAAATAAATCGAAAAGTGAAAAACACAGCATTGACTTTAATGCATTGGGCATCGACAAGCTGTGCTTAAGGTGTGGTAAAAGTAATTACTACGCAAAAAATTGTACTAGTAAACGGAATAGCCTTCACTCTTATGAATGTAAAAACCTGGCCATGTGGTCACCCAGCAAAAAATCGGTAATCGCTTTTAGTGGTAACGTGTTCTAGAAGGCATAGCGTTATAATGCCTTCGAATTTTTTCGCTTCTTTTAGGCATTGCCGGTAATGCAAAGTAGAATGTCCTACAATATTTTATTTATTTCGCTTCTTTGTTTCATTTCGGAGAATGCCAAGTCGAATGTCCTACAATATTTTTTTTTATTTCGCTTCTTTGCTTCATTTCGGCGAATACAAAGTAGAATGCTGCATCGTAGTCAGCTGAAAAATAGAATGAGTATCCAAAAATTCTTTTTCAACCGTTACTTTCTGTGGAAATATGTCTCGCATAAAAACCATGTTTTGCTTTGTTCAATTTGCAGCGAAGTTGAAGTCAGTCAATGAAGTGAAGTACAAGAGTGAGGAAGTACAATTTTAAGCTTAATTAAATATGCATGTATGTGCATACCGATTTTGAAGTAAAATCTAAATTCCTAAATGCCTACATATGTATGTATAACAACTGATTTATAAAAATTGTAATTAATTTTAATGTTTTAAGACATTTTCTGATTTCAATTTAATATAAATAAGTATGTACTTATCAAGGCATTCTACATTAGTTTCTCTGTAAGGCATTCTTTGTTCGCTTCTCTGGATTCTGTTTATCATGCGGTCTCCCTTCATTTGAAAGTAATGCCGTGGGTAAGGGCTTACCGCCAATGACATACCCATGTTAAAATAATGCCTTCTTGAAGCGAAAGGGTAAGCGATTACCATCGCCTAGCTCGTTTCCAATTTCATTTCTGTGGTAATCGTGTTTTTGCTGGGCAAGGTCTGCATAAAAGCAGGCATGAATAATAAAAAATCTAATTGTGGATCGACAAACCGAATTGAAAATGTGTAAAATCGGATTTAATCCATCAAAACGATTGAAGATATTTATCAAAACAGTTCAAGAAACTCAGTAAGATTTTTCGTCATGGTTAAAATCGAAGGCAAACCTCTAAAATTAGAAGTCGACATCGTTTCAGGCTAAACATTCTTGCCCAGAGATACATTTTCGAACTTAAACATTATTCTTCCTCTATTACAAACAAATAATATGTTTCGTTCATATACGAAAGTGGTTGTGCAGGGGGCGGGAGAACCACGAAATCCCCAAACACAAAATCCCCAGTTTCAAAAAAATCCCCAAACACGAAATCCCCATAATTTTTTTGATGACAGTGTCACAAAATTCCCAGAACACAAAATCCCCAAACTTGTGAATAAATAATATTACCGACCATATAAACAACAGCGCAAGCCGACTAGTGTTGCCAGCTTTTTATCGCCATACGGGACAAACGCATACTTTGTCCCAAGTATACGGGATTTACAAAAATTTAACGGGACAAATGAGAAATAAAGGATTTGCTTTAAAAGCCCAACTGCGAACCACATATTTACAAAGGTGATCTATTTCATCGATATAATGTTCAGATTAGTTATAAGCTTATGATAAATTTCGTTTATTTCATGACAACATTTTTTGATTTGCACAAAAATATGTAAGTACGTAGACATATAGTTGACCAAACCATAAAAACAAATTAAAAGATACAGTTGCGCTCAAAATAATAGCAGCAAAATACAAAATTATGCTGTTGGTAACTTATCTTTATTTATTTATTGTTAATAATTTTCATCTAAAAGGGCCGATCCATATCAAATACCACATAAATAAAAGTTTCCAAGCTTGCACAAAGTTCACAAGAACTAATTAAACTTAAAAAATTGTTCAACAAAGTTTCGATGTTTTATTAGACTTCCTAGAAAGATTTTCAGTATGCAGTTTTATATCCCATTCAATTTTAGTACGATAAAGTGCAAGCTCCAAGTCGCTAAAAATTACCATTGATTTTTTAGAATTTTTTTTTGTGGAGGGTGTTGCGAATTTTTTTCCCTATAACGCATGAACAAAACTGCCATTTATATGGAAATTCTTAAAAATCAACGTAATTTTTAGCTATATTTCTCTTACAGAAATGCGTGCAATAATGTTTGCTAATGACCTACTCACAATAGCCGCGTTAAAGCATGACCACGTTGAGTACAAATTTACAGGTTGAAATGAATAATGAAATTGTCGAAAATTCGGAAAAAATTTTGTCCCGGTGGAACATTTAAAATTTAATGCAAAACACGGGATGTCCCGGCAAATACGGGACATTTGGCAACGCTAAAGTCGACTGTTACCTTTGTTCTGATTCGTAGTTACAGTTTTACAGTAAGTATTGTAGCGACTTTTGCTAGAGTAGCTAACATTTGATGCTATTTGTTTCAGAATATATAAAGATTTTGCACTGTATTGTTAGTGGACATGAAACTAACGGGTGATTTTTTAAGAGCTTGATAACTTTATTTGAAACGTTAGATTGGTCCATGACATTTACTCTTTGAAGATAANTGGTACGTTAACCCCCAAAAACTGGTGCAAGTGGACTACTCATATGTTTATTTGCCTCCACTTGGTCCGAAGATTCCCACAATTCCCTCTTACTCATGTCTATTTAAGAGTTTGACGCAACCATCTCTTCGATGACAGGCAAAAGCCCTGGTGCAGACAAAATCCCGTACCCCGTTCTAAAAAATCATCCGTATCCCGTCAAACATAGAGTCATTAAACTCCATAACTACATTTTATCTCAAGGGTTATATCATAAAGAGTGGGAAACTGCTATTATTATTCCTATTGCCAAACTAAATAGAAACAATTCATTAATTTCTAACTACAAACCCATTTCCCCTCCTCTCCTGCATTTCTAAAGTATTAGAAACAAGTAAGAAAGTCTAAGTTCGGGCGGAGCCGAACATTAAATACCCGGCGCAAGTATTAAATATATGTTTTTTCACCTTTCCGAAACCTTCCGCTAGATGGTAAGCCGGGGTGTATCAATTTTGAGTAAATTAGCGTCCTTCAATTTCGAAATATTGAAGTTTCAAGCATTTCTGAAATTTACCGTTATATGAGAAGCGGCCGTTATTTTAGTCCGATTTCAATAATTTTCAACGTTTTGCTTATATGTGGCAAGGACAATAACCACACCGCGTTTGGTACAAATTGGTAGAACGGTGACCGATATACTTATATATGATCATAAGTGGGCGGTGCCACGCCCATTTTCCAAAATTTTACCATAATCGTATTTCTTGGTAAAGAATTGTTGCAAGCATCAATTTTGAATAAATTAGCTTCAATATTTACTGATTTATCGAAGATTTTGTATTTCTCTAAATTACCGTTATATGGGATGTGGGCGTGGTTATTGTCCGATTTTAAAAAGTTTCGGCGGTTTTTTATGCTGTACCAAGGCCAACAACTGTGCCAAGTTTGGAAGAAATTGGTGCAGCGGTTACCAAGATATACACATGTAACCATAAGTGGGCGTGGCTACGCCCATTTTCCAAAAATTTATAATATTCTTATTTTTCGTCTAAAACTTATTATAAATATCAATTTTGAGTGAATAATCTCCAGTAGTTACTAAAATATCGCAGTTTTCGTATTTCTGAAAATTACCGTTATATGGGAAGTAGGCGTGGTTATTGAGCGATTTTAAAAATTTTCGGCCATTTGGTATGTTGTGCGAAGGCCAACAACTGTGCCAAGTTTGGAAGAAATTGGTGCAGCGGTTACCAAGATATACACATGTAACCATAAGTGGGCGTGGCTACGCCCATTTTCCAAAAATTTATAATATTCTTATTTTTCGTCTAAAACTTATTATAAATATCAATTTTGAGTGAATAATCTCCAGTAGTTACTAAAATATCGCAGTTTTCGTATTTCTGAAAATTACCGTTATATGGGAAGTAGGCGTGGTTATTGAGCGATTTTAAAAATTTTCGGCCATTTGGTATGTTATGCGAAGGCCAACAACTGTGCCAAGTTTGGAAGAAATTGGTGCAGCGGTTACCAAGATATACACATGTAACCATAAGTGGGCGTGGCTACGCCCATTTTCCAAAAATTTATAATATTCTTATTTTTCGTCTAAAAATTATTGTAAATATCAATTTTGAGTGAATTATCTTCAGTAGTTACTAAAATATCGCAGTTTTCGTATTTCTGGAAATTACCGTTATATGGGAAGTGGGCGTGGTTAAAGTCCGATTTCGCCCATTTTCAATACCAACCTACCTTGGATTAAGGGAAACCTACATACCAAATTTCGTTGAGATATCTCAATTTTTGCTCGAGTTATCGTGTACACGGACAGACGGACAGACGGACAGACGGACAGACGGACGGACAGACAGACATGGCTTAATCGATTTCTTTTTTCATCCTGATCATTTATGTATACATTTGTCTATATCTATCTCGATTCGTTTTGGCTGTTACAAACAACCGTTATGTGAACAAAATTAGTATACCCTTGTGCACAAGTGCGCTCGGGTATAAAAATTATTTCAAAAAGGGTTATGTGGTTTGCCGAACAAAATTACTTAACAAATCCGCGCCAATTCGCATTCCAAAAAGGCTTAAGTGTTATGGACCCTCTGTTAATTTTTGATCACTTTTCCTCTACGGCTCTTGCGCCAATAAATCTTGTATCAGTTCTAAGTTTAGATTTTGAGAAGGCTTATGACAGAATAGGTTCCCATGTTATTCTGCTATAACTAAAGCCCTGGAAAATTAGTGAGAGGATGTACAATGTTATCAAGTATTTCCTTTACAACCGGAAGATCACGCACGTATATCATCTTGCTTACGCTAATGATATTTTAATTTTTTCTAAGACTTGGGACTTGACGCAAGTAAAAATAATTTTTACTAACATACTAAGCGATCTAATCAATTAGTCCAAATCTTCAGGATCTAAGATTTAAGCTGAAAAAGTAATTTTTTCACATATGCAGAAAATACAAATATATACATCCAACCCCCTCCTTATCTAACACCCCTCCTCTATACTGATACATTGAAAATATCGGACTGTCATTATGTAAATTAAGCTTACTTGCTAGACTAAATATTATAAAGATTTTATCATCTAAGTATTCTTTAGTCCGTATAACTACACTCGTAAATGTAATTAGGGCTCTTATATTAGGAAAAGTTGACTTTGGACTCGTAATTTATGGGCACTGCGCAAAACAACATCTTAATTGCTAGAAAGACCTTACAATGCAGCAGAGGAGAAGAAGCATCCTTGCATTTCCCACCTCGGTAATAAAAGCTATCTCTCACGTCGAATCCTGCTTTAACAAAAAAAAACTGATGAAGCAAGTAATCAGATTTATTCCGTATATTAAGCTACATCAAAGATTTGGACATCATATCTACTCCGATGCCTATTTAAGTAAAAACTCTACCGCAAGGGCATTTGCCCAGTTTCATACTCATAAATGACCTGGGAGCTTATTTTCACAGACAGTTCCAGATATGATACCAGCTGTTCTTTTGCCGTAACAAAAGGGCTTGGTGTTACAATTGTCGTCGGTGCTTTTCCCGCGTACTGGTCGGCATTTACAGCGGAATCAGCTGCAGCTAAAAACGAAGGAAATTTCCTCATCTGAACGGACAGTAAATCAGTTTAACATAGTATTTACATGTAAAGAACTGACATTTTCATTATTCTACAAAACCCTCTATCAGCAAATTTTTTTATATAAATAGTTATAATTCGAATTGCAATAACCTCTATCTGATCTTTAAACTAAAATAAAATGAATTAAAAGTAAAAAACTAGTTTTAGTATATAGCGTGAATTTTTAAACCATGCGTGTGTACTTAAAATTAATAACATTTTTAAAAAAAGCTGTCAAAGCGGTTTTTTTGCTCTCCTGAAAAATTGAGTTATTGCAGATAGAGGGTATTGAATATAAGCCCTCGATATGGTTTATGTAAATGTCTTAAACGATGAAGTTTGTGTTTATGTAAATTCATGCAAAATATATTCATAAGATATTGCGATGTATTACATTTTCTTTAATTTTCATTTACCTAATAAATATCTGTACATAAATTTCAATATGAGAAATAATGTCGAATATAGAATAGAATAGAATAGAATATAGAATCGTCACTTTCTGTGTGAAATAATTTCTTATAAAAATATGGTTAATTCTACAACAAAAAACCCCACAAATCAGAGTTCCAAACCTTGTGCAAAATTAAAGAATTTTCGTCAAAATTTCTTTCATATATTGCACTTTTTATTTACGCTCTCTAGGAAAAAGTTGAGTATGCAGTTTTTTAGCCCATTCAATTTTAGTATAACAAAGTGCAAGTTTGAGGTGGCTAGGACTTACCATTGACTTTTAGCAATTTTTTTGTTGGAGGTGTCGCTAATTTTCACCATATAAAATATTGTTTGATAATTTTTGTATATAGAAAAAATGTGCGACACCTTCAACAACAAAATTTCCCACATTAATTAAGCCACATAATCTGATACGGAGGCCGGTTCACCAGATTAACAGGACCTTAACAATAACCATTGCCAATCGAACAGGATCTTCCGACATCAGAAAATACAACACAACGGTATCAACACCACAACCAGTAAGAAGAACCGCACGGCAACATCGGACACCAGTCTACTTGAGAGACTACTCGGCGTAATTTAAGCAGGGGAGAACTATTGTAACCTTAAAATTCATGGCAACTCTGTTGTTAGGAGAAAAGCTTATGTATATAGCAACCATGTTGTTCCATTTTTTCAATCGCACTTAGTAACATCCTCGTGTATGCAGCCGATTCGAATGTAATTATTTTTAGACTTTAAAATAGTAATAAAGATTAGCATTGTACAGCAAAATGTGCTTTTAACAGTATACGAAAATAATATCGAAAATAATTTTTTTTTCATCTTTAATAACGATTTTCTCGAACAATTTGTTCACCAGTGTATATGTAAAATAATTTCGAAACAATCTCTTGTCAATTCTGTTTTCAACGACATATAAATTTTTTATATCCGCGTAGGCGTTCCTAGGATATTCTACTTTAATCAATTTCCACTGTGAAATATGCGTACTACAATTGCTTAATTATGTATGCAACGAGCCAAAATTTATTCAAAGTATATATTATTTTTTGCAAAAATTGCGAAAATTCGATTTTATCAAAGTGCTACACGTGTTAAAAAATTTGTGAAAATCGCAATCAATTTCGCTATATCTGCGGCTTGTTTGTAGACAAAAAAATCGCGAAAAAAAAAACAGAAAATAATGGTGGTTTGGTTAAAAATTACAACATTTTTTTCAACAAATCATATGTAAAGAGTCGGTGGTATGAGCCAGAGTATGCTTGTTTGTATTGTTCAATAAATCCGAAGTTACCTAAAACATAAACCGATCAAACCTTGAGTTTCCCATATTCAATTCCCATAATATGGCATCCTCAGTTGTACTATAACATAAATGATTGCCACTTCTGTAAAAGAGATGTTTTGGGACATAGTTATAAAACCCGTAAAAATATCAAATATGCCAATGTTTCCAGTGTTTCGAAGCCAATACTAGCCCTTCATCAAGTAAAGAGCACAAGTAGTGTCAAGCAAAAGTGGAACGAAGCTGAAGAATTTTCGTCAGAGGATGGCGGTGAAGAGTTTCTACCATCTGGGTCGCGTTCATCCGAGCGCCATTTGGTTTCTAACGAGGATTTTCATGATCTGGTTCGAGATCTAGGAATAGCACTTCAGCAAAGGGAAGTACTCGCTTCTAGATTATAACAGTCGAATGTAGTAGTAGAGGAATTTACAATTACACAATGTCAAAGTAATGATCGCTTGATGTTTCAGCAAGTTTTCAAAATTTACAAAGACACAAACAACTTGGCTTACTGCGCGGATGTGGCTGAACTGTTTGCCCTCTTTGATTACAACTACGAACCAAAAGATAGGCGTCTTTTCATCGATGGATCGTGTAAAAGTATATAAAGTAACTAACAGTTAAAATTTGTTCAATATTTGAATGCTCTTTAAGCTTAAAAGCTGTATTGCTGCACATAACCACACTCTTAACAATTTTTGTTTAAATTTGCGCATATTAAGATAGGTAACAAGTTTCCTCTCTTCATGAATGCAAATTTACACACCGTGTTAATTAAATTAAACACTGCTCGTTTACTTTTACTTATCATATGTGTGACGTAGAACAAATTTCAAATTAGTTTGCTGAGTTCTAAACATTTATTTAAAATTTGCTCTTCAAAATTTTTTGTTTAAATTTACGCATATAAAAAGAAGTAAGCAGTTTCCTCTCCTATTGTCCGCAAAATTATTCACTATCTGTTTACTTTTACAAGGCCTGCAAACCACTCCAAAAATCGGGGCGGTTCGGTTCAGTGGTTCGAAGTTCGAACCACTTAGGAAAACTTTGTACCGGTACAACAACTGGTTCATGAGTATCGCTGAACCGCGGTTCGGTTCGGTTCAACCGTTCAATTTTTTTTTATGCTAAAGGATACAATTATTGCAAAAATAAGGCAAATCTATAACATAAAAATAAAGGCTCTTTTACTAAGACCAAATTCAAATATCCACATATATAATAATAATAATAGTTTGGTTACACATGTGTTAGCGTTTGGCCGAGCTTCTCCTCCGATTTGTGGCGTGCGCCTTGATTTTACGCCGACTCCGAACGGCGATTGTATTTTTATGAAGAGCTGTTTTTCATGGCATAATTACACTCGGAGGTTTGCCATTGCCTGCCGAGGGACGACCGCTGTTAAGCAAAAACCTTTTTTCTTTATTTTTTGCGATGTTGCTTTGACCAGGGCTTGAACCCAGGCGTCGCGAAATGGAAGCGCGCACTGCTTACCACTACACCACAGCGGCCGACTATATAGTGGTGGAAAAATAAATAGGGGAACGACATTTCAGCAAGTTTTGGTACTTTTGTTTTGTTTATTTAATGTTCATTTATTTTTAACTATATAAATCCAAGTTTCAAACTTTGTGGAAAAATTATGAAAATTCTGCAAAGTTTCATCTAATAAAAGTTTCTAGGAAAAAATTTTTAAGTTTTAAGTTGATTAATGGTAATTTATTGCGGATTTTCTCCATACAAAGTGTGTGGGAATTTTTTTTTGTATGGTAGAAAATGCGTAATATAAACAAAAATAAATCAATGCGATCAAGGCGAAATTAGAAAATTTTTCATCAACTTTTTTAAGGTTTGGACAAGTTGTGAGCCTAGTCGAGTAGACAACAACAGCATACTCAGAATTTCGAATTGACACTCAAAATCTTTGCTTAATGTTGAAACCCTCATTTTCGGTAGGTTGGAGCTTATACTAGGCCTTAACTTCATATGTACAAGTATGCCAATGGTCAAAATAATAGGAGTGCAACATGTAGCTCTTTATATAACAAAAACCATATAAATCCTAATTTAAAACTTGGTACGAAAATTAAAAAAAATCTACAAATTTAAAAAAAATTACATGAAAGTATAAATTTTTTTATCGGAACTACAAAAATCCGAGTATGCAGTTCTTTGATTTTTTTGTTGGCGTTGTTAAGCATTTTTTCCATATAAAAACATTTCAATCATTCTTTATATGGGCGAAATTACAACTCACGTAGTTGCCATCAAACAAAAATGTTTTTTACGGTTTTACCATACGAGTTGCATATTTAGAGAAGAATATGTATTACAAAACGTGAAAAATGACATAGGTACGGTGACCATCCGTTCTGGTTTTTGCAGGACCGTACTGTTATTTAAAGGTCTGTCCTGCGTAGTTTTTCAAAACAGAAAACCCCCAAAATGTACTGATTTTTTCCAAGTGTCCTGCCTTTGTCCCGCATTTTCTTCGATATTTTAAAATTAACTTTTCCTAATCGAAATAAAAGCAGTGTCGATAACTAATTGATAACTACATAAGGGTAAGCTGGTTTTGAAGGTTCAACTAGTCAATGCGTTCTAAATACTGTACGGTTATGGACAATAGATGACGAGAAATTGAAGACCAGCATCAAATATATCGATAACACTGTTCTACAAATTTTGTGGTAATCGCTTAAGAAAAAAAATATTTTCCAAGCCAATTTTCTTTTCAAACAAGCGTTTTCGTAATTTTTTCGAAAAACGTGTTTTTGGTACATTTCGGACCTATTCGTCAATATCTCATGAAAAAATTAACCGATCAATATAAGCGACCTACAGTCCTCTTACAAAAATATATTACTTTGCCAATTTCGAAGAAAATTATTAGTGTTACAAGCGACCAAAATCGAAAAATTTAAATTACAATCATTTTGTTTTTACAGTAAATGAAAATCTGATGAGAAATTTAGATGTTACGGAACACAATCGGCACAAAAAATATATATTATTGCAAAGAGCCCATCAATACCTTTCGAACTGTTAGTCGTTTCATGAAATATTGAGGAATAATTGAAAAAGTACTAAAAATACGTTTTTCGAACAAATCTCGAAAACACTTCTTTGAAACCATGGGTAATTTTTTCGTGTTCAACGACCCAAAGTTTGCCTAAAAAATTTGCTTTACAGAGGTTCATATTTCGTGTAAAGTAATACGTAATATGCCTTATTATAATTTTGTAAATATTCATTACTAAAGGATTAATACCAATGAAGCAAATGTGATTTATGTTAAAAGTTTAAAATTGGATTAATAATTAAGAAATATACACTCTTGGTTATTTGAATAGCGCATCCTTTTAATGGGCCGTACGAATAAAAACTAAGCGATTGCCTTTTCTTAAAATTGTATACCTTTTACTCCAATTTTGTTTGAATAAATTGAGTAAAAGGTCTGAAATTTCAAGAAAAAGCAATTGCTTATTTTTATTCATACAGCCCAATACTTAGTAGGTACAGTTTTCCTTTTGTTTGTTTAATATTCATTAACTTTTTATAAAAATATAGCATATTCTACGTCTACATCCCATTTAAAAAATTTTTGAAAATTAAAAAAAAAAATAATCATAGGGGCGACAATTTTTTTTTTTGTTGACGGTGCTGCGCATTTTCTTCCATATAAAAATTTTGTCAAGCATACTTTGTATGGTAGAAAATCAAAAAAAGGGTGCGCTATTCAAATGACGAAGAATGTATATATGTAGTATATTTTTGTTATTTTTATACTACGCAATTATATGTAGGTTAATTTTTTGAAAAATTGTCCTGCATTTTCGAAATATATTTATGGTCACCGTAGCCATAGGGGATTTTCATTTTGAACCTAACCGAACCATTTTTTGGAGTGGTTTTTGGTTCGGTTTTGGGATTTCCAAAAAAAACGGCTAGGTTCGTGGTTCGGTTCGGAGTTCGAAAAAAGCGAAAGTTCGGTTCAAAAACCGGTTCGGTTCAAAACCAGTTTTCAGTCATGCTTTTACATACCAAATTTGTCACACTCTAAAACATTTGTTTAAAAATGCGACTATAAATTGAGTATATTTTTGTTTACTTTTTAAATTTTTTGGTAAATTTAAAAAATCATTTTTGTTAGCGGCTTTACACAATTTTACGGGTGAAATCAAACAGCAGATGTGTATTTTGTAGCTTGTACACACTTTCGAAGTAAATTTACGCACACCACAGCCGCTATATTACACTCTAAAATGTCCGAAATTTAAACAAAATAATCGAGCACGTAATTTCGCGAATAATAACGTAGGAAATCAGTAACCTACCTTTAAGGTAGGAAATCTACACAATTTCTTTTTAGAGTGCACGTAGAGAAAAATTACACACAAAATGTTTAAAACTGAGTAAATTAATGAGTACTTAATGTTTATTATTAGTAAAAAATATATTTTTGCTTTCAAAGCTTTTGAAATTTTAAACATTTTATGTGTTTTTTTTTAAACATCTCATGTTCAAAATCAAATCTTGAACATCTTGTACGTATATTTACACAGATTCTGGTTGGAAAATAAATTTTTTCAGTACTAGCTTTACATGCAATTTTTATATGTGCTCAACGAGATGCCTTAGGTTCCATTAGCGTACGTCACTAGTATGAAAGAAACATAGGATTCAACTGAAAAAATTCTTCACTTGATAAACTATGCGATGCACAAATGGCAATTTTCAGTGACCTTAAAATTTTAACAATACTGATGCGTATGCAAGGAGGTTACACAAAATACCCCTGTTACTTTTGTGAATGGGATAGCCGTGCACCGCTTAAGTACGAAAGAAATGAGTGGCCTCAACGAAATCCCTTTCGAATTGGCGAGAAAATTGTGTTGAGAATTCCACTCGTGGCTCCTGAAAATATAATTTTGCCATCACTGCACTTAAAGCTGGGTTACGTGAAGCAGTTTGTTAAAAGGCTTAATGTACACAGTGAAGCGTTTCGTCATATAAAATCTCAATTCCCGAGATTAAGCGATGCTAAAATAAAAGAAGGTAGTTCCGATATTATTTCTGGATGTTATTGCTCATGCCTTATTAATTGAATCTTGTTAATTTCAATGGGTTTTTATTGGTCCTCAGATTCGTAAGCTAATGAAGGATACTGAAATTTCATCTAAACTAAGTCCAGTTGAACAAAGAGCCTGGAATAGCTTTCAATCTTTGTGCACAAATTTTCTAGGCAACAAAAGGCCCACAAAGAGATCGTTAATGAGTTTCTGAATGCATATTCAGCTACGGGATGTATATACAATGTAAATCAAAATTCACTTACTTCACTACTGTGTCAGTTCAGTGATGAACAAGAGGAGCAAATGCATCAGGAGATGCAAGTTATAGAAAGAAGGTTTGCTGGCAAAAATATCACAAATATGCGCTCGAACTATTGCTGGTCGCTTAAACGAGAAACGGGCAAGTAAGTAAGTAACCTAGTTGTATTTCCATGAAAAAAAAAATTGTGGATATTAAATAAAGGAACTAATTACGTTAGCCAAACCTCAATGGATCTTCAAAATTTATACCTTATTGAAAACAAAATTGACAGGAGGTTCTAGCTACAAATTATACTATATAAACTGGTGCACAAAATAGTGGAAAAACCCGTTACTCAAAAAGGACCTTTTTTCCAAAAATTGAAATTTTTGGTATATTTTGGACAGTTTCTCTGAAATTACAAAATGAAAAATGTATACATCTGTAGAAGCGGTCTTCTTTTCAATGCACCAAAATCTTTGTTATGGGCCAATATATGCCTTCACCTATGGAAAAAGGGGTTTTTGGCCCCTAACTCCGAATTTTAAGGGTGTATTGGAAATTCTGAGTATGCAGTTTTGTATACTTGACTATACCTACAATTTGAGATATGTCTCGCAAAAAGTGTTTTTTCGCTGTCACACAGTGTAATCATTATGGCTGACTTCCAAAGCGTATCAATACAATAACGTATCAATACAATGTTCGGATACTGTAATACTGCGGTATTCAAACTGTTTGTATATGCAGATATGCGATACATTGCAACCATATACATTGCATATTTTAAATATTCAATATAGCAATGAGCAAATCTTCTGAATTTTCCATTTTTAAAACACCAATGGTAACCAATAACAAAAGAAGCATCAACTTTGTTTCTGATGCGCTGATTGCTCTAGCGATGCCTTTCGATATATTTTTGGATGCGTTTTGGAAAAGTATACATTGTCAAAATTTTGTAGTTCGGCGTTGTGGAACATTATACTTTGTACGTATGCAAAGCAATTGACGTTTTGCATGTCAGCTTATATTTCACCAAAAAAATAAAGATCGAATAAAAATAATTTGATTCAAGCGAAAAAATAACACTCAAATATTAATTATTATATTTTATCTTTATTGGTTAAACTCGCAAAAATCATTGTGGTGGTTAACGCTTGCCTGGTTATCTGGTTAAAAATAATTTTTCTTTAGTGAATTTTGTTGTTGTACAACAATAACCACATTGTTAATTACAGTAGGACGTACGAACACAAATACGTGAGAATAGTTAAAACCATTTTGCGGCGATTACAACTTGTTGATTTTTTTGGTTAAAATTTAAAAAATGATTGTGTTGCTTATTGGCCGTTGAGTATAATTTAATAATTATTTTTGAGCTATAGGCCGTATGTTAAATAAAACATTAAATGTTTTTCTGTTTTATTTACTTTTTAGTTTTATTTTGGTCGATATTTCGCCTTCAGTCTGAAGGCATCTTCAGGACTAAAAAAAGGAAAACAATATTTTTACATCATCACAATATATACCAACAACAATTATTATTTTTCGTGCCTGATGTTTTGCGTTTTAATAACATATTTTTTTGAATACATACATAAATACTTTTTAAAAATAGTATTCAAAAGGGATTAAAAGTAGTCCTAAAATTTTCTTCTTTTTTACTACATTTATATGCATTAATATTTGAGTTATAACTTAATTTTATGGACCTTTTAATGTTTTATCATTAATTGGTATATTCTTTGCTAATGCACAAATAATTGCATTGAAATATCGTTACTCAGCGCTTATATAAGCACTAAAATATTGGTAAATATGCTTGCAAATATGCTCGCAAAACACCAAAAATTAAGTACAGCTCAATGTTTTGTTTTTTATTCAGTTTATTTCAAGGATTTGAAAATTACAACGGACAAACAAGTGCTGCTTGATATTCGTGGTTTTAATTTTTTAAAAATTCGTTATTCTCCATTTGAGATAAATTATTTTAATCCCTTTAATAAGACCAATGCCTTCCCGTAAAGACGAATAATAGCTATTTACTCAAGGCTTAAAGGTGAGAAAAAAATCGATAGCGACTGTCAAAATTGGAAAGACCAATTTTTTCTTTTTGGAATTTAAAAACAAGAGTTTAGAGTATATTGTGCAAAATTTCACTGCAATCGCGGGCCTAGAATATATAAATAATTGCAATTGTTTAAATTATTGTTATTAAATAATTAATGGTTTTGCAAATTTTATTCTGCAAATCTTTTTATTGTAAAGGGAAAAGCTTCAGCAACTCTCAAAAAAAAATTCATCAAATTTCATCAAATGGGTCGCGAGTTACGAATTTTTCTCTCAGAAATTGCAATATTCTTATAATACCAAAAAAAAAACAAAAACGAAGTGCAATTTCGAAAAACCGTCCAAAGTGTATTTTTGTTCTATAATTATCTACAGATTCCAACAATTGTCTTCACTTTCCAGAAAATCAATGAAAATTCATTGACACAGTTGGCGTGGATTGACTCGTAAGTAAACATGGTACAATAAAAACAGGTAGAAGCCAAATTGACATTAAACCTACAAAAGTCAAAGTTTTCGGGAGAGTAAAAATAAAAATGAGCGTGTGTAAGGAAAAATAAAAAATTCCATTTCACTGGTTGACGTTTTTAAGTAAATTTGAAGTTTAATTGTATTTATTTATTTTCTTTAGTTAAAATTTGTTAATTTGTTTGTTGTTTTCTGTCTTTGATTTATGAGTTGCAGTGTTGTTGGAGGGACTTTCCGGCATAAGGGTCATAGGAACAGCACTTGGCATCAAACGTGCCTTTTGTACCTCCCGGTGCATTTATGAAATCTGCTGCTTTAAAATGTTTAACGCACAGCAAGGTATTTCGCTGCAGCTCTACCCCACAGCTGCTTTCCCAACGCTTCTTACGCTAAGGACATTGAGGCACGTTAAAAAATTAGTGGCCTCTGATTTATATTTAACACCACATAAAAACAAGGCTTCAGGTGCTGCATTTTTAACACATGCACTAAGTATAAGCCGCACAACACTACAAAAATTCAAATGTTAATTCAAATTTGTTTTTAACGAATATTCAAAAAAAAAACAAAAATCAAGCGACATGACATCTAAAGCGTAACGAAATATAGGAAATAAAAGAAAACCAAGTTGAAGTTTAAAGGTTTGGTTCTCATGAGAGCAATGTCATTTTGGCTTCTACCTGTATTTATGTGCCTTGGTAAGTAAATAGCAAAGAAAATATAACAGGCTAAACTTCAACTTTCCTATCTTTCAGTGTTTAATATCTCGGAAACCACTTGACCGATTAGAAAAGTATTGATGCCAAATCAAAGGTAATTTTAATACCTTTTTTACGACGAATTTACCATAGCCGTTTATAAAATAAAAATTTTAGGCAAACGCCTTTAAAAAAAATAGATATACAATTTCGATTTTTACCACTAGTTTCGTTAAATTGTGCCTTACAAAAAACCTTTTTATATAAGAAATAGCTTGTACTTTCTAAATAATATAAATTTCTGTAGCATTAATTATGCAGTTTTCTTCAAAAATTCTGATTTTATGAAAAAGTTGATTTCTTTTTTGTTTTTTAGAATTTATGTCTTAAAAATATAAAAGTCATAAAAATTATGTACATCAACTGAAAGATAAACTAATCATCTTTATTCTGACATCATTAGTTGTTTAATCGGTTATGTAGTTCATAAGATATTGACATTTCCAAATATCGAAAAATTTAACTTAACCTCCTATATCTTCTTAATTTTTTACATGCGCTAAAAAAGACTGAAATCAGCATGAAGAGTTCTAAGAGTTCTAAAAATATGAGCTTCAATTTTATCCCCTTTATTTTATTTTTTATAACAATGATCTCTAAAAATGTGAGTTCAAGTATACAAACATATTTACAATAAAAAACATAAATTTTTTCCCCTTAAATTTTTCCTTTTAAACTTAGAAGTATTATACAAACACAATTCAAAGAATTAAATAAATATTTAAAACTATCACACGTATTTTCTTATTTGAAATGATAAGGTTATCCAATAAGGCGGAACTTTTGTAAGTGAACGAACTGTTCAATTAAACGAGTATCTGTTAATTGATTCCCAGGTTAAATGAACCAAAAATGTCGAAATTTTTCAAGTGCAATTAAGTGGGGAATACTGTAGTCAATGAATGTCGCAACGATTGCATTACTTAACGTCTTTGATTGAGATGACATTTGTTTTCCCATACATTTTTTTCCTAATGTCTTATGCAAATGCCAGAAGTTCTTACTTATATGCAATCTGTATATACATACATATGTATGTATGTACTTAATACCAAAACTACCAAAAACATATGTATATATGTATAGAAAAATCTAACACTATTTAGAAAATACAGTTCCATTTGTCAAAATTTCTTACCCAAAAGAGTTCTGTTTTTTTTCCAGATAGACTTAAAGCCAATCGTTTCGATTGCAATAACCCTCCACTATTTACCACACAAACGATAATAATTTTCACGGCATCTAGCTTTCCAAATGAACCTTTCCGAACTTGTTACAGCACAATTATACTGTCAAAAGTGCTGTGTTTCTTTGTTTTATGCGCTACAGCGACTATAACTCGTTAACTTTTTGATTTGCTCGTATGAAATGTGCGATCAGTGTTATAAAACAAATCAATAAGAAAAAACTTAGTTGCTAAGTTGATATCTCGAAATAAATATGTACGTCGCACAGTGTGATTTTTCATCAATCTAGCTGATATTAAATCACGGATTAAATATATGATTTATAATACTATTTTTACTTATCAATTAGTACTCAAACATAAATATATCATTTTCACACAATTGTGTTCATGTTTTTTTGGTCTTAACCTTTTTTTTAATTTTTATTAAGCTCATTATTTATATTCCCATATTTTTAAGACTACAATTTCATTTTATTTAGCATTTCATAAATATTTATAAACGTGAACCAGTTTTTAGTATATTGAAAAAAACTTACTAAAGTAAAAATACAAAATTTATTTAATAAGAGAAATATGTATTGCAAACCTCCAAATAAATCTAATCACTAAAACTGAGTTAGACTCTTCATCTAGGTCTGATAGGTCAGAACGTTGCTCAAAATTTACTTCTGGGTCGGACAATAGTTTTAGTACTTCTTTATATAATGTCTTTTTTTAATGTTTAGTTAATTTTTCGATATTGGGGATATTAAGGGATCAGGTGACAAAAGTAAAATATTAAATAAATCTTCCATAGTCTTACTACGCGGCATCTTTCTGTGTTATCTTGTCTATGTCTCTTAAAATCCTTAATTCTACTCTCCAATGCTTCCTCTGAGAACATTCCTATTGGAAGTACTGCAGTTTTAATTACGCCTGCCCCATGCATTAAAATTTTGTGGATGCTCGTGGGCATGTAGTACCATAGGTAAAAGTCCACAAATATTTTTGCGGTTGAAAACGCATTCTTTCGAAATGTTTCTGAATTGAGGAGAATCCGCCTGACATAGTTTGGAGTATGATAGCAAATTTTCATCAATTCCTGTTATTTCTGAAAACAACAAGGACTCCGAAAAAGCGTCTGGCTGTATTGCCATCATTGGTCGTCCCAAAACCTTGTTTTGGAAGATCTAGTAATAAACCCACTTCTGCTTTAAATCTTTGTATAATCAAACCTTTTCTAACCACTTTTGATTTTTATTGCGAAAATCTTTTAAGATACGCCTGCAACTTTTCCACTTACTCGTAAAATTAAAAACTGCCTTTCTGACTTCAGTCACTTAAGTTTAATCCATTTATGACATATGAAAGAACAGTCTTGTTTTCGTCTTTTGCATCACTTTTCTGATGCCCATTTTCAAAAAGTTCTTTCCTTAAAATTGACATATTTCCTGAAAAAGGAGAATGCATCAAGACCTGTACTTTCCAGCAGCTAAAGATATGTTATTTAAGGCCTAAGATTAGCGCCACTTAAACTAAAATCAAAATTAAATCGAATAACCACGGATAACGAGTTTGCGAGTCTTGTTAAACTTATATACTGCTAAAATTAAATTTAATCCAACATCAAGTTACCATAACATGAAGAACTCAGTCCTAGTTCATTAAAATCACAAAAATTCATTTTCACTAAATACAACATACCTTGAAAAGTAAGTTGAAATGGTATTCTGAATAAGGTCCTCTCCCGCTATAAACTTTAGTTTCACTTTTCTAGTTTTTATTGTTTCCTCTTTATCAAGCATTTATTATACGAATTTTACAGTTCGATTTGAATTTCCATAATATAAAATTATTTATTTAATATTTTCTTGATAATTGAAATAATACACTGTGCGTCACAGACACACCGCTCAGCTCTTATACCTCTTTATAGATTTATTAATAAAAGTTGTTTTACGGGTTGATAACTCAATAACTATGTAGTGTATTTTTAACAAGCGCGTGGAAGCAGGGCCTTGCCATATACATACATATGTATACACATACGCATATGTATGACCTATGTATGTATGTATGTATGTGCATGTGTATTCGACTGCTTTGTTGCACACTATAAAATCTGATAGGCGTAGATATATAGTGATTGGTATGACAGCAACCACTTTAGTTCGCAACGGAAAATTAAGCCACCCAGACTGAGTTAAGCGTATTAAAATAAAAAATGTTCTCTTTGTTAGTATTTCCTCGAAATGTCCACAGATCTTATATTCTCCTCCCTGCAAATGCTTAAGGAGTATTTTGTTGCAAAAAGTGCAGTAATGGCTCTCTCCTGACGAACAGGAGCTCAGAAAGGAGGCGGGTACAGAATTTTAGATGAGAGGGTGCGATTGGTTTCAACAGGTAAACAAAAATCGGTTATAATCTTGAAAATTCGTTACAAATGTTAACTTTTAATAGATGGGTGGCGTTTTTCGAAATCCAACATGATTGGTTTCACTTGAAATTTGTTACATGGAGGGTTTCGGAGTAGCTGATTACCAAGGCCGAGAAATATATGCATGAACAAGTAATTTTTAGCAAAAAAAAATACCGACTTAAAAAATATATATATATATCTATATATTTCATGATCCAGTGATCGGATCTAAACCAAATTAGTATGGGACCACCCCTGAGACACTACCGTTGCAAAAAGAATTATTGAAATCGGTTGGCGTGGTGCAAAGTTATGCGGTAACATACATAAAAAAAATAAAATAAAAAAATATTCCGACGAACTGATAACCTCCTCCTTTTTTGGAAGTCGGTTAAAAACGGAATAGCTTAATGTTTTTTTATTCAGTTTTTTCAAGGATTGAGAAATTACACTGGTCATTCACATAATATTCTCAAATAATGAAGATCAGCGCTTGGCGTTTTAGAAAGTTTAATGACGCCAAACGACCTTCCGACATCCATTGATGTTTCTAGACAGAATTTAAAACAAGTAATTTTTAGCAAAAAAAACCGACTTCAACTCCCATAAAAAAAAATATATATATATATATATATCTCATGATCCACTGATCGGATCTCAACCAGATTAGTATGCGACCACCTCTGAGACACTACCTTGCAAAAAGAATTATCGAAATCGGTTGAAGTGGTCCAAAGTTATGCGGTAACATACATAACAAAANTGCAGTGGTGTTAGTGCATCGATGTACTATGTAGTTGTCACATTTTTTATCTATTATTAAAAATAGTGCAGGTTATATTACACAAAGTTACGAATCCTTCAATTATTTTCCAAATTGAATTTAATATTTTTAAATACTCCATGTTATACATTTAATAATTTATTTTTAATCTCTTCAAAACCAATGCCCTCCTATAGACACAAACCTTTGGTTTCAATTTTTGTATCCAAGGAGAAATGTCATTGAAGTTAGAGTTAAAAAACTCTGTTTTTATCGCATTATTTGTAAACATTTGTTTTGTTGGACGAATAACATCGGGATTTTCAACGCTTATATTAAGCTGCTTAAAACCCAATTACATAGAGTAACCAATGCCCTCCCGTAGACACAAACCTTTGGTTTGCAATTTCTGTATCCAAGGAGAAGTTAGAGTTAAAAAAACAAATCTGTTCTTATCTCATTGTTTGTAAACATTTCGCCACTAGACACGAATAAAGGCGCGCGCTCAAAAGTTGACCGCGAAAACAGGCGCATAAGAAAAACTTCAGCGAAGGAAGACTCTTAACATAGTTGACGGCGAAGCAAGACGCGTTAAAATATTTGACGGCGAATAAGGACGCGTAAACTTTTCTTCGCGGTCAACTATGTTTGCGGTTGTAATAGTATGTACATTCCGTAAAGAGTTTTTGGCGAATAATGCTGAAGTAACAGTCCTTGGCCAAGTATAAATCTATGATTACGCGTCTTTCTTCGCCGAAGTTTTTATTAAGCGCATTTTTTCGTAAAATTTTTTTATGCGTCTTTTTTCGCCGTCGAGACACTAGCGGCGCCTTTGTTCGTCTCTAGTGACGATTTATTTTGTTGGACGAATAACATCGGAATTTTTATCGCTTATATTAAAGCTGCGTAAAACCAAGTAAAGAGAGTAAATACAATACACATACATACATACAATGCAATGTACAATAAAGCTGGTTGTACAGTAAGTTGAGCATGTTTATCTATCTATATCTATACTAATTATATAAAGAGAAGTCCATTTTTTTTGTAACAGGTAATCTCGCGAACGGCTGCTCCGATTTTCATGAAATTTTGTATACAAATAGCTTTCGGTAACCACCATGTTTTAGGCTAAAAAAATTTTACTTTTTTTCGGGTAGGTGGACCAGGGACCGGTCTATTCCAAAAAATCTTATTATAGTCCGATTTGCTTAAAATTTAGTACGTAAGTAGCTTTTTAGCATATATTAGCATATATGACCCATTTTTTCCGGGAAGTGGTCCAGGGACCGATCTATTCGAAAAAATCGAATTTACAATCCGATTTGCTTAAAATTCGGTGCGCAGGTAGCTTTTTAGCATGTACTAGCATATGTGATCAATTTTTTCCGAGAAGTGGACCAGGGACCGATCTATTCCAAAAAATCGCATTTATGGTCCGATTTGCTTAAAATTCGGTACGTAAGTAGTTTTTAGCATATATTAGGATACTAGCAGACCCGGCAAACTTCGTCCCGCCCCAAATTTTTATATATTTTATTAAAACTTTTCGGTCCAACATTTTCACCAACAATTCACGTTTACGATTTTCATTGGCACATTTGTCTGCTAAGATTAAGGTTTGGTGGTCATTTGCCGCTTTAAATAACCTAAGGAAAGTGTTATATCCGTTCTTGAAATTCTCCAGTTGTGCGGCATTTCATAGCACGGTTATTCGCAAAGCGAAATA
>NW_016158852.1:9637-24872 GCF_001687245.7 Rhagoletis zephyria | reverse complement strand
CGGAACATAAATACGATTTCTTCGAATAGAATGGATGTGATTTTCCAATATTATTATGCGTTCAAACTTTTAAGGTATTTCGTCTGAAATAAGTATATGTATATTGCATTTCTGTAGAACAATGATTCGCACCCATTTTGAAATTGCCACCTACTATACTGTAAAGCTTCTAGGACATTCACTATAGAACCGGATCATTGTTGCCGCCAGGGAGTGAAGAGAAAAAAATTTATTTCGCTTTGCAAATAACCGTGCTATGAAATGCCGCACAACTGGAGAATTTCAAGAACGGATATAACACTTTCCTTAGGTTATTTAAAGCGGCAAATGATCACCAAACCTTAATCTTAGCAGACAAATGTGCCAATGAAAATCGTAAACGTGAATTGTTGGTGAAAATGTTGGACCGAAAAGTTTTAATAAAATATATAAAAATTTTGGGCGGGACGAAGTTCGCCGGGTCTGCTAGTTTAACAATAAAACGAACCTGAAAGATTTATGTACATCAATCAGAGTTGGGCATTATTCGAATAAATTGTTATTTAGATAATTATTCGAATAAAATTTTATCCGTAATATAATTATTCGGAGATAACTTATTCACGAATAAATTATTCGTGAATAAATTTCTTGCGAATAATTTATTCGTTATTTTATTCGTTATTTTAAATAATGAATAAAAACTCATTTTTAACACATTGAGCCACCTTTTACTTTTATTTCTATTGTCAAGGATTGTAAGTTAGCTGAATTTTGTTTACTATTTTATCAAGAATACTAGCCCATTCCCTATGGTTTCGCGGCCCCTGATAAGATTTTTTGCGTTGGCCAATGCAAGAATAGCGTTGAAAACCAAATATGGGTAAAATAAAAATTCTCACACATATTTCTGCCAAAAAATAGCGCTCTGATGCTTTATGCAAGCAAAAATTCCTTTCAATGTCATGAGCTTTACCTCCACTTGTGAGATCTTTTCTAAGCGTGCGTAATCTTCTTCTATGATCTTGCAACTACAACATTGGTCCGATGCGTCAACCTCTAGTCTTATGTCATGTAGGCCAACAAAAGTCCTTATAAGGATGCTGAAGAGCACAGATGTGCGTCCTCGATGTAAAATTTGGCCATTGATATAGGAATTGGAAGGATGTGGTCGAAACTTTCCTTGCTGATTCGCCACTTTTAAAATATCCAAGAGCTGGTTTCCTTGAGTCTTACTGCTGCAGCAATGGCCGCCCGAGCAATTTCATCAAGCGGAGGTAGATGCAAGGTCGCATTTAGGGTATATGACGACGTGGGACATCGTAAATTCGTATAATATAAACATAAAAAACAAAGGAGTCCAGACATATGGGGTTTCTAGAGATTTCGACTGCAGCACCATTATGAATTGCAACCTGATTGTACAATAAGTAGGGATTTTCTAAATAACTCAACTGTAGCGCCACCTAGCGGGTCCATTTTTCGCATAAGTATTTTTCATCATCAGCAGGAAGAACACATTTGAACGAAATCAGTTCATAAATACGGCTTTTATAAATAACTCGGCTCCATCGCCACAAAGGAGTTTTCTAGTAGCCTTTAATAGGACTTTATGCGCATGGAATAACCTCCGAAAATTTGATTTAAATCTATCTAGGGGTTTGAGTTAAATCACAACAACGAAAACGGTTATCATTTTATACATAAATATATGTACATATCTATATACATAAATTACTTGTTTTATTATTATTTTATTCGTTATTCGAATAATTAATGAAGATAATAATTATTCGAATAACGAATAACATAATTTATCCGTCATTCGAATAATTTTTTTTTGAATAACCAAAATTATTTATTATTTACGAATAACAAGAAAAACAATTTATTCATTTGTTATTCGTCATTCGAATAAATTTTGCCCAACTCTGACATCAATAAGGCAAATAATATGTTCATGATTTTTTAGAATTCAGAATGGCGGACCAAAAATGCCAATTTCAATAAGTGTTTCCAAGATAAATTTTAACGGCCATACTTATTTTAATGTATAAAGGATTGCTCCTCGTCGATTTCCTAAATCCCACAGGTGTGATCCATTGGTATATGGTTGACCTGATAAAGCTTCCATGAACAAATTACAATTACTAATTAATAATGCTGCTAAATATGTATACATAAAACGGAGGTTTGACCACATATCTGCGCTTTCTATACAAATTCTTGATTGCAGCTTATCTCAGTTCCTTGACCGTCGCTTACTGCTATTTTTGCACAAGCTAATCCACACCCGTTGTCCAGATTATTTCTTTGTCGAAACTTACCTTTACACAGTCAACTCTCACATGCAATTTTATACTACCACACTTTAGATATTCAGCGACCTCAATAATGTTTTTCGTTAGAGCTGTGCAGTTGTGGAACTCTTTACCTAATAAATTAAAATTGGAAACAAATCTTAAGCACTTCAAATTGGCTATTTATTCTATATTAGCTAAATTTTTTGTAAGCGAGCAACAAAAGAATTCTCAACTCTGGTAAAATTTCCTTTTAGCTAGTTAAGCAACCCTGCTGGTAGCTGGCAAGAAACATGTGATTAGTTCAACGGGATTTAGACACAAAAAACAATAGAAATTAGTAATTATGTGAAGTATTTGCGTAATATATATACTTATTTAAAATATAAATCATGTATATATGAAAACAAAAATTTTCCCTCTCCACTTTCCCATTAACAATTCACAATAGAGCAGTTTTTTCACTTGACAACACTACCCTTCAGGTCGCGTATTTTTTAACCGACCTGGCTGAACTCGGATAAATAGCCGAGTTTGTGTTGTTGCTTTGCGTGTATTTCGTCATTTAAGCGAGTGTTCTTTTGTTCTTCGGTTGCAAAAGAATGGACCTATTCTCATTCTAAATCTTAAAACTTCTACCTGTATTCACTGTTTCTTTATATATTCCTATTTCTTTATATATTCCCTTTTACCTACCTATGTCCATTAATTTTAAGAGCGTTTGTAATAATTGTAATAATTAGTTTTATTAATTATTCACTCGTATATGCATTTTGGAAAAGTATACATTGTCATCATTTTGTAGTTCGGCGTTGTGGAACATTATACTTTGTACGTACGCAAAGCAATTGACGTTTTGCAAGTCAGCTTATATTTCATAAAAAAAATAAAGATCGAATAAAAATAATTTGATTTAAGCGAAAAAATAAAACTCAAATATTAATTATTATATTTTATCTTTATTGGTTAAACTCGCAAAAATTATTGTGGTGGTTCCCGCTTGCCTGGTTATCTGGTTAAAAATAATTTTTCTTTAGTGAATTTTGGTGTTGTACAACAATAACCACATTGTTAATTACAGTAGGACGTACGAACACAAATACGTGAGAATAGTTAAAACCATTTTGCGGCGATTACAACGAGTTGTTTCTTTTGGCTAAAATTTAAAAAATATTTATTATTTTTCGTGCCTGATGTTTTGCGTTGTTTTGATCACAGTATACAGTAATCCAGATAGCCAAAACAAAAAATGTAAATATGCTTATTTGACATTTTATTTGAATGTATTGGTTGAGATTTTTTCTTAGTTGTCGTTTTCCTTAACCCAAATGAAATCTAATTGAAATATTTTCTTATAGTTAAAAATATTTTCAAGTCAGATAAAATATAATAACGAGAAAAAAATCCAAGCAAATCAAGCGTGAAGCTAAAGCGATTATGACCGGATGCAGTTCCTACATAAGTCAAACCGTGTTCCGAACACAACTTTGAGTTAATAATGGTGGTTTGACTTTGTAAAATAGTCCCATCGATTAGGCGGTAAAACTAGTATTCCTTAGCTTAAAGTAGAACTCTCTAATTTTCAAATGCACGAAATTTGTATGTATTTGTTCAGCCGCCTATTCACATTTGAAAGAGGATAATGCATGAATTAATACAAGTAAAGGCGGTTTATGCACGCTAGCTCGAACAAAATTTAGATATTTTAACGAAAGTCAGTGCCGAAGTTGCCTATGGTATAATTTAGGTTAGTGTTAAATTTTGGCGAAATCTGCCAATAACCAAGCCCACCTCCCACGTGGTAATTAAAAATATGTTTGTTTTATTATAATTATTTTTTTACGAATTTTGCTGTTCAAATTTACATTTCAAATATATCAACAAACATTTGTGGGCACTTTTGCATCAGTCGTTGCCTATGGGTTAATGACAAAAAATCCTATACATTCACAATATTTCATGTATTAATTTTCAAATAAGCATATTGTCAATGGCTGGTTTACTGTATACTGTGGTTTTGATAACATATTTTTTTGAATACATAAATAATTTTTAAAAATAGTATTCAAAAGAGATTAAAAGTAGTCCTAAAATGATCCTCTTTTTTACTACATTAATATTTGAGTTATAACTTAATTTTATGGACCTTTTAATGTTTTATTATTAATTGGTATGTTCTATGCTAATGCACAAATTATTGCTTTGAAATATCGTTACTCACCGATTACTTATCAGCAGCACCAAAGAAAATAAGCACGAAAAAATTAATTTTAAGCGCTTAGATAAGCACTAAAATATTGGTAAATATTCTTGCAAATATGCTCGCAAAATAACAAAAATTAAGTACAGCTTAATGTTTTGTTTTTTATTCAGTTTATTTCAAGGATTTTAAAATTACAACGGTCAAACAAGTGTTGCTTGATATTCGTCGTTTTAATTTTTTTTAAATTCGTTATTCTCCATTTGAGATAAATTATTTTAATCCCTTTAATAACACCAATGCCTTCTCGTAAAGACGAACCATTGGCTTTAAATTTTTGTATGCAAGCAGAAACGCAATTGAAGTTACGGATTAATAAAAACCAAATTTTATATTATGTTATTATTTTTAAACACTTCTTTAGTTCGACGAATAACAAAAGAGCCCAAGAAATGGTCAAGAAAAATTTATTGAGCCAAATTTTTTAAGCAGTACACAGTTGTTAAGAAATTTGCTACGCTTTCTACTATGTGTTGCTAAAGTTTGTTTTTGACGAGTACAAGGCATCCTTGTTTTCAATAGAAATATATGCCCGTTCCATTATTTCGTAAGGAAAAAGTGAGACAGCAGGCTATAAAATATCACATGTTAAAACTCCTTGTACACTACTATTCACACACACGAAATAATAGCAATTTATTTCTTGACCATTTACTTAAAAGTTCCGTACTTGCTTAGAAATAAGCAAAATAAGCACGATGGATTGCATTAATTATTTGTTTACATTAATTATTTATTGTATTTACAATAAAAAACATAAATTTTTTTCCTTACATTTTTCTTACTTGAAATGATAAGGTTATCCAATTAGGCGGAACTTTTGTAACTGAACGAACTGTTCAATTAAACGAGTATCTGTTAATTGATTCCCTAGTTAAATGAACCAAAAATTGCGAAATTTTTGAAGTGCAATTACTGTCGCAACGATTGCATTACTTAACGTCTTCGATTAAGATGACTTTTAAGCATTTAAAAAATCAAAAAACTAAATCCTTTAAACTTTATAAAAAATCAGGCCTGTCTTCTCACTACGCCGCGTACTCCATCCTTCGTCATAAATACAATGCCTTAAGCAGAAAATGTTACAGGAATTACATTAATAAAATTCGCATTAACATCGTTCCTAATCCCAAGTCATTGTATCATTTTGTTAACTCAAAACGTAAAATATATGGGTTTCCCTCAACACTGAAATCAGATGATGTTATTTCTAGTGATGATGATATGATTGCTGATATGTTTGCAAATTACTTTGAATCGAACTATTCTGTCGAGCCAAATGAAAAAACTTCTAGCTATCCTTTTCCACTCCCACAGTTTGACCACATCTGTATTCCTTCAATCTCCGCTGACAATGTTCTCCTTCATTTGAATAGTTTAAAAAATTATTTTCTAAGCGGTCCGGATGGTATTCCCCCCTGTGTCCTAATAAGTTGTGCTGATTATCTATATAAGCCCTTAACAAACATCTTCAATGCTTCCCTAAAGCAAGGAGTTTCCCCTTCTTTGTGGAACAAGTCTTGCCTTGGGATTCGACATTAAATCTCCCACCGTTCAAAAACCGCTTGTGGCTCACAAATTTGCCAACGCTGTACAGCCGTAGAGAGATGCTCGGGGTTTTGTTCATGATTAAGATCTTGAACGGGATGGTCAATAGTCCCTTTCTAATGAACCAGATCACGTTTTGTTTTCCTTCTAGGCCTTCTAGACATTACAAGCCCATTAAGCTAACTATTTGTAGAACAAATTTTTAAATGCATGATGCTTTTCGTTGCCCATGCCAGGACTTTAATAAGCATTACGACTATTTTGACACCTCCGACTCACTTTTAAGAAAACCTTACTTGAGATTTTGAATAAATAACATGTAAACCCTTACATTGCATCTTATCCTTCACCTGGTGAACTGTATTTCTGTTCAGTTTATGAGGTAAACGTAAACGTGAATCGCTTTTTTGTAACTAAATAAATTAATATCTTTAACCGGGGACGATAAATTACAATTGTAATCGGCTTCGTATATTTTCGCGACCGCGTACGACAATACGAGCATGGATCGGGAACTCGGCCTTTACGACCATGATCAACAGCTTGTCCACAGCGCGGAGCTGAAACTAGAGCTTTCCGCCTGCCACACACTCAAAGTAATGACTTCGGGAACATGGATCGGAAACTCGTTCTTTCCGACCATGATGAACAGCTTGCTCACGGCGCGGAGCGGAAACTAGAGCTTTCCGCCTGCCACACATTCAAAGTAATGACTTCGGGAACATGGATCGGAAACTCGTTCTTTCCGACCATGATGAACAGCTTGCTCACGGCGCGGAGCGGAAACTAGAGCTTTCCGCCTGCCACACATTCAAAGTAATGACTTCGGGAACATGGATCGGAAACTCGTTCTTTCCGACCATGATGAACAGCTTGCTCACGGCGCGGAGCGGAAACTAGAGCTTTCCGCCTGCCACACATTCAAAGTAATGACTTCGGGAACATGGATCGGAAACTCGTTCTTTCCGACCATGATGAACAGCTTGCTCACGGCGCGGAGCGGAAACTAGAGCTTTCCGCCTGCCACACATTCAAAGTAATGACTTCGGGAACATGGATCGAAAACTCGTTCTTTCCGACCATGATCAACAGCTTGCTCATAGCGCGGAGCGGAACCTAGAGCTTTCCGCCTGCCACACTTACAAAGTAATGTCTTCGGGAACATGGATCGGAAACCCGGCCTTACCGACCATGATCAACAGCCTGTCCGCCCGCCGCACACAAAAGTAGACTGAAGACTAGGCCTCGCCAGCTACCAAACCTGCTATTTTATATTATTATAATTATTATTATTATAAATTAATATGTATAATTATTCTACTCTCTAACATATCACACATACTTAAATATCTAAATGTCCGTAGACCAAATAAATAAATAAATTACGGCAGAAATTTTAAATTTAATGATAGTTTGTAAGATTTGAAAACTTATTGTTAGTTTCGAAAGAAAGATTCAATAAATAAATACATATTATAAAGAAAAGAAAGTAAATTAGATTTGACTACACATATTTAATGCTTTTTCGCTTAATCTATTTCTCTTTTTCGTTTTGATATCAGTAACCATTGAACTATTTACTGCCCCTTTGTTAACGACTACCTCCCAAACGTTTTCCAATCGCAAATTTTACTATTTGCATTATCAAAGAATACAATCATTCAAAATACTTTTCAGAATTTATAAACTCAAAACATATGAAAAAAGAAGCAATGATTGGCAATTTTTTCAATGTTTTCAAAATACACAACTTTCCGAGTTCCCCACACGTTTTTCTAACTTATATCACTTTATTTTTCCGAATTACTTTCTGTATAACTCATAAACTTGCTATTACAATTCATCTACTGTGAACGAAATTCCGCTGATAGGGTTCATATGAACGGCGTTAATTTACCACACAGAGAGCAGCTTTTTCTTGTTTATCAACTACTAAATTTTCTTGCTTGGTATGGTATGCAAAAAATCCCGTTTTTCGACAGAAAATCCCATTCGCCCTTTTTAGTCATAAAATCCCAAAGAAAGGGCGAAATCCTGCAAATTGGCAACACTGGTGTAAACTTAAATCAACTGTCCAAATTTGTACGGAAACTTTTTTAAACATTTCTGATAAATTTCTCCAGCGATTTTACTGAATAATCTTAATAAACTGAAGCCAAGGCAACTCTGTCGCAAGTGTAAACGAAAAGACAGTATGAGGCGTGCATGTAACAGAGCTCTTAAATTTATAAGAATATCTTCTTGATAAAGTTATCGGTTTAGATTAATACTATGAGTCCGAGTTAAACAACGTTTGATATGCAACTAACTTTATTCAAAACTAAACATAAGTAAAAGCTTAAATGTCAAAGAGGTTTAACATTACCAATAACAGATGTATGTTAGAGCATAACAGAGTATGCATTAAGTATACATATATATATATGTTCATGTACGTAATAATTCAGTGTTAACATATGTTGCCAGATTAAGCTAGTTCTTTAAGAATACTAGCAAAGCAATAGATAAAAATATAACTTTTATACGCCTCCCTTTTCGAAAATCTTCTGCCTCAATCGATCCACTGGTTTTCTGTTGCGATCATTTCTACGAAGTGGTTCAGCTAAGGACAATTCTCGAAGTGATGTGCTCGAATCAGCGGCAGCATTGCAACTCCGTTCAACAAGGCGATCTGCTCCGGACAGCCGCTTTTTGTAGCGACGTCCGGATATGATTGTGCAAGCGGAAGCTCTTCACATATTTCTTTGAGTTGGTTTTGATGCCGTTTTTGGTAACCAATCTGAGTTTCAATGACGTACATCATTTCTCCCAGCACTCGGTCGATGTGACCTTTCAGCCATTTTGAACCTCGAGAGTAATTTCGAAAGTATACCGGTTGCGAAGGTTTAAACTCTGGGCTGCTGTTTTGTTTTGCCTCATTTTGTTTATGAGAAATTGGCAGCGTTTGCGATAGCAAGGTGCGTACGGTACGACCAAGCAACAATTCAGCAGGCGCCTTACCTGCAACATTCGGTACTGAACGATAAGTCGGTAGGTACTATATTACAGCAGCGGTAATTGGCAACCCATCTTGTATATTTTTTAACATTGCATTAAAAGTACGCACAAAACGTTCAGCTATGCCATTTGACGCCGGGTGGAAAAGAGCTGATGTGACATGCTTTATGCCAATTCTTCTTCTTCTTATTTGGCGCTGTAGAGAAGCCACGTCCTTCTCCACCTGATCTGTCCATAGCAGTGGGGCCTCCCTCTTCCTCTGCTACCACCAGCGGGTTCCGAGTTGAATACTTTCTGAGCTGGAGCGTCGGTGTCCATTCGAACGACATGGCCAAGCCAGCGGAGCTGATATATTTTAATTCGCAGCATTATGTCCATGTCATTGTAAAGCTCATACAGCTCATCGTTAAATCGTCTGCGGTACTCGCCGTCGCCAACGCGTAAAGTCCAGTAAATCTTCCGCAAAATCTTTCTCTCGAATACTCCAAGAGCCGCCTCATCGGAGGTTGTCATTGTCCATGCCATATACCAGCACGGGCATGCCTACTCAGCCCAAAGTAGCACTTGCTGGCAAGAGTGATTCTGCGTTGATTTCCATGCTGACATTATTATCGGTGTTAATGCTGGTTCCCAAGTAAACAAAATTCTCTACTTTCTCGAAATTGTAACTGTCAACAGTGACGTGGGTACCAATGCTCGAATGTCTGCCTGTTTGTTTCATGACAGGAGATACTTCGTCTTGTCCTCGTTTACCACCAGACCCATTTTCTTTGCTTCCTTATCCAACTTGGAAAAGGCAGAGCAGACTTCGCGGTTTTTGATACCGATGTAATCGGCATAAGCCTGCAAGTGCACGCTATTGAAGTAAATTGTTCCTGAGCGGTTCAGTTTTGTAGCTCTTATTATCTTCTCCAACATCAGATTAAAGAAGTCACATGAAAGGGAGTCGCCCTGTCTGAAACCCCGTTGAGTAACGATCGGCTCGGAGAGGTCTTTCCCAATTCTGACGGAGCTGGTGGTATTGCTCAATGTCTTTTTACACAGCCGTGTGAGTTTTGAGGGGATGCCAAATTCAGACATAGCGGCATATAGGCAACTCCTTTTAGTGCTGTCAAAATCGGCTTTAGAGTCCACAAATAGGTGGTGAGTGTCGATCCTTTTCTCGCGGGTCTTTTCCAAGATTTGGCGTATTGTGAATACCTCGTCCATGGTGGATTTGCCACGTCGAAAGCCACACTGATAAGGCCCAAACAGTTCATTGACGGTGGGCTTCAGTCTTTCACACAATACGCTCGAGCTTGTAACCTTGTGCAGATTTAAGAAACGTTAAACTATACAATGAAATTATTTGCGTTACAAAAATATTTGTTTTTTTTTGCTTTTCAATAATTTTTTTATGAAAAGTTGAACTTTTAAGCACTTTTTGCGCCTCGTGGACGAAAATTTTTAACAACTTATGTAATAAACATTTCTGCATTTATCTATGAAAAAAAATGCGTGCATTTCGATATAGTTTGGTCGGAATGAATTTTTATTTGCCAGCGTGCGGGCCCGAATCGCGTAGCTGGATCGCGCGCAATCCGTGTTGACTTCTTGCGCAAGAAAGAAATGCACGTTTCAATCGTTCCACTTTTATTTCTCATGCTCGAATTTCGCATGCCCGCGGGAGTCGGGCGCGCACGCTGGCAAATAAATATTCATTCCGACCGAACTATATCGAAATGCACGCATTTTTTTCATAGATAAATGCACAAATGTTTATTACATAAGTTGTCAAAACTTTTCGTCCACGAGGCGCAGAAATTGCCTAAAAGTTAAATTTTTCATAAAAAAATTATCGAAAAGCAAACAAAAAAAATAGTTTTGTAACGCAAATAATTTCATTGTATAGTTTAACGTTTCTTAAATCTGCACCCAAAATTTGTTTTCATTCGGACACTTACTTTCAAAGAAAAATAAAAATTTCCAAAACACTGCAAAAATTTTTAATTGTTGATTAAAAAAAACTATTTGGAAAATTGCAACAAAAATTAAACAGTGTACTGTTCGACTACAAACCTCGGCGCTGCCTGAATATCATTGAAAAATATTAAGGTTGGTAAATTCGGTGCCCACTTGAGGAAGCCTTNCTGGTAAATTTGGTGCCCACATGAGGAAGCCTAGTTTTATGGTTTTATGAAGATCCTCGCTTTCTACAACTTGATCACTACTTTCACTTTCCCTAAATTCACTTAATATTCCTAAATAAATATCTTTTTGTTTTTATTAGTCTACGAATGTGCCGCTTACTCATTTTGTTAAATCAAAATATTACGGCTTAAAAATTTCGCTGTTTCATTGAAATGTCGCTTTACTAATTATGTGCGTACACAGCTGTTTCTAGAAAGTGTGGATACTTATCGATTTTTCTCTAATCGGCTCCTCAGTGGGTAGTGCGGAGCTAGCTCTTTTTGGGACTGTCTTCTATTTTTGCTGCAGGGAAGTTGAAGTTTAAAGGTTTGGTTCTTATGAGGGCAACGTCATTTTGGCTTCTACCTGTATTTATGTGCCTTGCTTCATCCTATGTAGTAGTTTACAAATATACACGTATACTTCTAAAATCACAAAAATTTTCATAGGCTGTCTTTCTTTGATTTCGAATTGAAAACACATTGTGATCATATTGTACTAGCAATATAGAAGTATTACATATATGATTCCAGATGATGCTAGAGTTTTGCTTAAGAGACAACAACTAATTTAAACATAATAACACCCTTTATCAGCAAATTTATGGTATGCCCAACCATTGCAGACATTGTGCTAGACAAAATATTAGACGATAGCAAAGCTGAATTAGAGCAAAAGAATATACATATCAAACACATAAACAAATATGTAGACGACGGTTGTTCAATGTCTGATTAGCACAAATCGGAGGTAGAAGCTCCGGTTAGATACAACGACTGCTTTATCGATCACATGTTATATGCATGATGTCGAAATCGTCGATAATGAGGTTTAACCGGCAAGTAGTGATAACCAGACATTGAACAACCGGCTCTAAGGGCCGGTTTCTCTATCTCCGGTTAACACTAATCCCCCGGTAAACATCGTTACCGACCTTATCGACTCCCTTTTATATGCATGGTGTTAGAACGTCGATAACAATGTTTAACCGGGGAGTCAGTGTTAACCAGAGATGGAGAAACCGGCCCTAAAAGGTTAAACACACGGCAGCGTTGAACCGGACTAACTCGGACTTAATTCGGATCAATTGCAGTTAATTCCCGAGTTGATCCGGATGAACGCTGCCGTCTGTTTATGCTTTAATAGAGACTACAATTAGACTATTGGGGTGTTCACAGTTCGTTCCAAATAGTGTCTCAAAATGTAGACGTCTACATTTTGAGACATCTTTAGCATCAAACTGTGAGCACCCGTTTCTAGCAGTCGTCGCAAAATCGTCTCAAAACTTTGCTGGTGTTGCCAGACATTTCTTCTTTGCGTGCATTTTTTATATGTCGCCTTTCGATTTTGTTTGTGAAAAATTGTAATTATTTAACTTAATGACCTAATATTTGTTATTTCTTTTCCACAAAGAAAATTAAGTTAAAAAAGGCAACGTCTTGATTATAAAAAGGCAGTAAGATGACCATCGAAAAAGAAAATAAACCTAAGAATGGCGGCGTCTTGCGCTTTTTTGCAAATAGTACCACTAATCAATACTTATTTGCGTGATTTAGTTATTTGCAAATAAAAAATTAACTCAGCGTTTATACGGCAAATTTTGTCATTTTGCATATTGTTATTTGCAAATAATACGTGCGTATAAATTTAGTATGAGGTAATTAAGCTTTAAATTGCGGCATTGAGTTTGGTGCTCACACACACGTCAGCTGCCCAATTAGCGATACGAAATCAGTTGTTGGATTACCTACAGTGATGGAAAGTTGTTACAATAGTACCTTTATTTAGTTTGAAAGTACATTCGGTTAAAACAAACAAGTTTTGTACATTTGGAACAGAGACTGGCTTGCGTTGAACGCCAACTATTGCAAACTCAATCAATACTGCTGCTTTGTATGACTGTGCAGCGCGTTGGCTTAGTAGTATCGATACCTAAAAGATATTACAGGATGACTGAACACCAGCACATAGCGTGCTGTCTTGCAAATACAGCCACCACAAGTGAACGATACTTATAACAGCTCATACTGATATTGACTTCGGCAAAACAGTATTCCGAATGCTCGTTCACGAAACTAGCAAACGCGGCATTTGAACGGTTGCCGAAAGCACATTGGGTCGGTTGGCGAAGCAAGACGCCGCAGTTCATTTGTTTCAGAAGTCATTTGACTTGTTCCTGAAAGATTTGACTTGTTGCCGAAAGCACGACGAATGTAGTAAAGGGTTATTTATCGTCTCGTATTGTGGCGAATACTGCGGCAACACAAAGCGAACAGGAGAAATAGGCAGAATGTTCGAAGAATGACGTAGAATGTTCCACAAAGAGAAACGTCAAGTTGGATGAACACTGCGAACAGCGAGAGAAAGAGAATGAGCGATAAACTTCAGAATGTTCTAGAGTTGCCATAAGTGCCAGCGCAGGTATATAAGGGCGCCGCCACCACGAGGTGAGTTAGTTACAAGTCAGCAAGCTACAAGTAAACTGAGCGGAGAATTGAGTTGCGAATAAGCAAGCTATAAGTTTAATTGTGTTAACAAGTAGTAAAGCGTTGTTATTGCTTTAACAAGTATTGTAAAGTGTTTTTACTGTATTAGCAAATATTGTAAATTGTTTGTTGTACAATAAAGTTAATTGTACTACAATTTGGTCATCGTTAGCATTTATTTAACAATCCAGCGATACGAGCCCGAGTATATTTGGGTAATCCGGACGAGGGTTCAAGGATAATCGTAACAATTGGTGTCAGAAGTGGGATTGTTAAATAAATCCCGAAGGATAAACTACTGAAAATGGCGAAAATTCAGGACTTAAAGATTGAGGAACTGAAGCAGGAGTTGGAAAAGCGTAATTTGGCCACCTCCGGAAGAAAAGTGGAATTATTATCCCGTTTGCGGGAGGCTATGGAAGCTGAAGGCATCGACGTGGACAAATACGACTTCCAGGGTAAATCCGACGATGCATCCGCAAAGGACGAACACAAGGATTAGGCTGCCTGTTCGTCGAAGGATGTGCAGCAGACATCCGGGAAGGTTGAAGAACAGCAAAAGTCTCCAAGTTCATCAACAGCTATGGACATGAACACGTTATTGGCTGCCATGTCACAGATGTCATCTCAGATGCAAACACAGTTGTCAGATATTTCGTCGCAGCTACAGGCACAGAAGACACACGTATCACAGTTGCTGGAAGTCCAAGATGCAAAGATTACACAACTGCAGGAGAATTTGGCTAGAGATAACGAACAAATCAAGGATAGACAGGATAAAGTCGAGGCTAAGGTAGAAGAGTTGGAAGGTCGCCTCCGAGATATGCAGTTGAATCGCCCACCTTCTTCGACCAGCGCGCCCAAGGTAAAGACTCCATCCTTTGACGGCACGATTCCTTTCCAAGCCTTTAAGCTCCAGTTTGAGAAGACAGCTACAGCAAATCACTGGAGCATGGAGGATAAATCCGCTGTACTGTTCGTTGCATTAAAAGGACCTGCAGCGGAAATCTTGCAGACTATTCCTGATTGTGAAAGGAATAGTTACGATGCGTTAATGGGTGCAGTGGAAAGACGTTATGGTAGCGAGCACAGGAGACAGATTTACCAGATGGAGCTGGAGAATCGCTGCCAGAAATCTAACGAGACTCTACAAACAAGAATTCGCCTCCGAGGTTGAAAGGTTGGCTCATTTGGCAATTGGAGATGCATCTGGTGAGCACCTCGAAAGAGTAAAAATCCAGAGGTTCATCAACGGAATGCGGGACGTATATACCAAGCGCGTGACGTATGCAAATCCAAAGCCAACATTTGCTGAAACGGTATCTTATGCTCAGACACGTGAAACGGCAGCGCTCCTAAGTAGACCAGCCTACAAAGCCCATCGAGTAGAAGTGGAAACGCCTGACGTGATGAACGAGATCCTGAAAACACTCAAGTCGATGGCAGGGAAGAATACTCCTGGTGCAACCGAGAGGAAGGATGGTGCTAGAAAATGT
>NW_016158852.1:8192-9612 GCF_001687245.7 Rhagoletis zephyria | reverse complement strand
AGTGGGCTCAACCATTCAGCAGGACGCAAACGCAGCAGGACGCAAAGTCGTTAAACTGAAACGTGCCAGCAGGAAGGGCGGCGTGCTGGCTCCAGAAGTTGAAGGACCCATAATCTCCGTCTCACAAATTGGCCGGAATGCGAGCAACCTCACTATTGGTGGATGTGTGAATGGGCAGGAGCGAGTGCTGACAGTGGATACTGGAGCGTCACATTCCATTATTCGACCTGATGTGACTACTTTTTATGTGAAGCCACTACCTGGAGCAAAGCTGCAGACTGCAACTGGTGAGCGAACCCAAGTGTTAGGAGAAGTACTATGCGAGGTAATAATCGACGGGTTGGCCTCGTACACNTAAAGCTGCAGACTGCAACCGGTGAGCGAACCCAAGTATTAGGAGAAGTACTATGCGAGGTAATAATCGACGGGTTGGCCTCGTACACGAAGTTTATTGTCGCAGACATTGTGGATGAAGTCATCATCGGCGTGGATTTCCTACTTGGGCAAGGCATGAAGATTGACCTCCAGGGAATGATCCTAACCTATGGCGACAGGAAAGTGCCACTTAGGGTTGGTTACGACAGCCAGTACGGCAGTAGACATTTAGTCTTAGAGGAAGTGTCGACAATTCCACCAGAAACGGAAGCGGTTAGTTGAGCGGAGGTTGGCAGTGATGGAGACGGATTGGTTTCATCAGGAGAAGGAAGCGGTTCACTGATACAGGAAAAGCGTGACGGTTCCGCTAGCTCAGTGAAGAAGAGGTCGCAACAAGGAAGTGGTCATGGCGAGCCAGGCAGTGTTTCCGGCAGGAGGAAAGCCACTGAACCACGTTGCAATGGTGATACGCCGGTGGCCGGAAATGGAAGCGGCTGTGGTAGCAGTAGGCGCGCTTTGAAGTGTCCTGAAAAAGGTGGTCGGCAAAAGCGAGCAATTAAGCCGAAAGCCAAGGTTGAGATTATACATGTCCGGTCAGTGAAGTTAGCATCGGCGGAAGAGCGAGATACGAAACGACGGCGGAAATTTCAGCGTAAGGATCCGTATGTAGCAAGATGTGCCAAAGGCAGTGCAGCACGAAGGCGGCAGTGTGGGTGTCATGGACAGATGATGCGGCATAGATCTGGCGAAAAGGGTGCCCATGAGAAGAGACATGGTCTGGTCACCACCAGTGGCCGGCAGAAGCACGACCATGTGAGATGGTGCACCACCGGAGATAAGCTGGAAGCAATGTCCAGTAACGCATCGAGCCGAGAAGAGCTACAGGAAGGTGATTCGGTGTTGTTGCACATGCCGCAGCCGAAGAAAGGCTTCACTTCCGGACAACATCGTAACTGGAAAGGTCCGTATAGGATTGACAAACGGCTGAAGGACGCACTGCATCGAATCCAGACAATGGGGAGACCGAGGACCAAGATGAAAGTGG
>NW_016158852.1:0-2736 GCF_001687245.7 Rhagoletis zephyria | reverse complement strand
TCGACTTGGAAAGACTTGCAGTGGTTGGAGCGGCAAGTGTGTCTGATCGGGACGATCAGACTTTGGTGGAGGGCAGTGTGGCGAATACTGCGGCAACACAAAGCGAACAGGAGATGAATTTTCCTTAATTTTGTATAAAGCTTGAAACCCATGGTTTATATGATTTTGTTTAGGGGATGATCAAGATTTTTATTAAAAGTAACAAACAAACTTTAGTTTGCAAAATATTCAGCTTCATTGCGGAAGTCGTAAATTAGACTAAATTGTACGAAACGACAGCATTAGCATTGCCTACTGTCGTGCAGAAATAAGTAAATGGCGAAAATCGTCAAAAACTATCCAGTACTGCCAAGTTTTTCGTTTTTAATACACTAGTCGAGTCAAAATTTTAGGGAATACCGTGCAATTTTCGATACGACTCGACTCTCGAAAAACGACTTGCACTCGACACGACACTCGCAATGAGGATGATTGTGAATATTTAAAAAATATATGGTGTATGCAGACTTTTGCTTTTAAGTGTAGTTAGCAATTAGAATTCTAAGTTTTCCAACATTATTAAATCTGTGGACGTATTGAAGAATAGCTTAAGTTAACAGAGAGGTGCGATAATTTAAATTAACATTAGTTTTGCCATTCCTACGTTCGATACCTGTAAATGAGATTGAAAATAAATATGCTTATGTTTGGTTAACACTGCCTAATTCACAGTTTTTTGTTTCAGTAAATTGCAAACTATTATCCCGCCTTTTTTGAAATTTATTACAGCTCAAATAGTACATTTAATTTCAGTTTTTTTTTTTAATTTGGGTTATTTTTTTACCTGGATTAGTTAGGTAGTTGCCTGCTTTGCGAAATGAAAGAAGATTACCGCTTTTTTCGATTGTAGCAATTCAAGTGTTTATTTGGTATATAAATTTCGACTCCTTAACCTTATGTTTAAAGCTAACGGGTAAATATATGGAAGGGTAAGTATAAAGCAAGAGCATAGTATGTAGGAAAAGTAAGTAACGTAAAAGATAAGTATGTTATCTAAGAAAAACTATGTAAGTAAAAAGAAAATCTTTCTAAATCCGTTGAAAAGAATTTGTACAACTTAAACTCAAATCATTTGTAAATCGACACAAAACCTTAAATATTTATTGAATAGTATGCTACCAGTCCAGTTTACCCTCATGGTTAAAATATTCCATAAATTGTCGGCGAATATCCTCTGCCGCACCCCTTCGGGGGTTATACGGATTGGCCGAAGCAGTAGCAGTTTTTTCGGCTGGAGAGTAATTCACATTAACTGCTGAACTATTGCCATCTGCTAAAAAATTATGCAGGTCACAGCAAGCTAAGGTGATGCTTTGTACTGTTTCCACTTTGAGGTTGATTGGAGCAAGACAGATTCGGAATCTGTTTGCCAGGATTCCAAACGAATGCTCAACCACGTGCCTGGCGCGAGATAATCGGGAGTTAAATATTTGTTTCTGGGGGCAATTTGAATAGTATGGGTATGGCTTCATCAGATGCGTCTGCATAGGGAACGCGTCATCTCCAACAACAACGAAGGGAAGGCATCGATTGTTTCCGATGGTTGCATTTGTCGGCAATCCCCTTTCCTCGCGTAGAAGAGTGGAGAGTTTGCTATGCAAGAAAACGCCTGCATCATTGTTTCGCCCATTGCAGCCAACATCAACAAAAATAAATTTGCAGTTAGCATCTACAAGCGCCAATAACACAATGCTATTCGTTCCCTTGTAGTTATAATAAAACGCCCCATCCTTCCGCCTCGATCGGAAGCTTATATGCTTCCCATCTAAAGCACCGATACAGTTCGGAAATTGCCATCTAATAGCGAACTCATTTGCTATTGACTCACATTTTGAAGCAGTTGTTATGTTTGGTGTTTGGTGTTCATTTCACCTTTTGGTATTTTTGTTCAATTTTTGGCTTTAAGCGAGCCACGCTAAAAGGGTGATGGCCTCAAGGCCTATTTTTATTGGTGAGACAAGTTAGAACAAAACGAGGCAATGCTGCCGATTCTTGATTCAAAACAAGTCTGTTTATTTCAGTGCACAAACACTGCTTTTATAGTAAATTTTACATTTCTCCTTAAATCTAAGACACTCCCACTTTTCAGTTACTTTCCAATATTTTCATATTGTGACCAATCATAATTTATTTTATTTTGTAGTCTTGTATTTTCTAAATGTTCTTGTAGTAATGTCTCATTGCTTTTCTTTTACTCTAATTCAATTTATATTGACTTCTCATCTATTGAGAAATATCAATTGTGAAACCAATCGTTTCACAGTTGCTCTACAGAGTTCATCGTCTTGAGAAAATACAACACTACAAATGTCTTCACAAAAGTGACCCACATGTGCAAGCTGCAATATGATCGTTTCGACAAAGCAAGTGGCCGCTAACGCTTACAACATTACAAATGTCTTCACAAAAAGTGACCCACATGTGCAAGCTGCAATTTGATCGTTTCTTCAAAGCAAGTGGCCGCTAACGCTTTGCTTGCATAATATTGCAGTCACATGTGTGTTTACATTACTGACCTTACTCACTAATTATTTGTAGACACACAACACCCTTACCCTATAAAAAAAAATGATTTTGTAATCATAATTGACAAAATTATTTTTATATTATAGTTTTACATATTTTTATATACGTTTACATATTTCTAGCTTTTATTAAATTATTATTGTGTAGTTCTTTTTCTACATTGTCTATAAT
>NW_016158851.1:100464-107294 GCF_001687245.7 Rhagoletis zephyria | reverse complement strand
TCAACTACTCAAAAATGCACTTTGTAAACAAACCTTTTGGGTGTTGGCCGTATCAAGCGGCTCATCTGGATGAACAAATGGGACGCGGAAGAGCATGCCAATAGCGAAATGCGCGCAAACTATACCGAAATGGAGGAAAAATTACGTAGTATATGATGAGGAAATGATACGACTTTCGCACGAAAATATGGAGCTAACCAATCAAGCGGGAGAGTTGCAGAAAGCGCTTCAATACTATCGCAATCATAGGGTAAATCGAATACATGTATGCTTAAAATATTTTATAATATTGAATTATTGGTTTTTAGACCGACAGCGAGGATTAGGCAACAGCAGGTTATCACCTTGAAGAACTCAATCGTCAGCATGGTCATATACACGAGCACCGACAAAAGCACGGCGATCATTTCGATAGTGATAATGAATATTTGTTTTAATAATAAAAGACACTTGTGTCAGTAAATACCACGATGCAGAAAATATGCATATCGTCGTTTAAAGTACAAAACCGCGTATCGCCATTCTGCAAAACCGCGTAACTGACGTTTGATGCCAAAAAATGGATTTGCTCACACAATCTCTTGGCTCAATCCTTATCCATTCGTGTTGAAATATACTAGCCAGATATGCGATTGCTTTATAAAAAAGGGAACCATTTTGAAATATGAGCGTTTTTGCTATGTAGAAAATAATTTATGCAACCTCACCTCGCGGTTTTGCATTATCATGATACGCGGTTTTGCATTTTGTTGATACGCGGTTTTGTACTTTAAAGGACGATATGTACATTTCTTATTCGTTATCACGACAGTCAAAAATTGATCTCTTTGTAAATTTTTTGCGGCCCTGTAAAGCGGGTTTTGTGTATATATTGTATTGTGTATGTAGACCCAGATAAGCTTATATAAAGCATTTGATCCCTTTTTAAATTCTTTGCGGCCCTGAAAAGGGCCCTTTATGTATACAAACACAGAGAAGCTAATGTTTGCAAAATTTTGATCACTTTAGCAATTCGTGGCGGCCCTGAAAAGGGCCCTTTATGTATACAAACACAGAGAAGCTAATGTTTGCAAAATTTTGATCACTTTAGCAATTCGTGGCGGCCCTGAAAAGGGGCTTTTGGTGTATCAAGAGCATTTACCTGTAATTAAATGAATTTATATTGCTATGCAATTAATGAACCATTTCCTTACGGGAGGCATTCTACGCATTCATCTTAGGTATATTTCACTTCTGATCACATAAGTGCACGTACTCCAGATGTTGATGTTGACTCAAAGCTAGAAAGAAAAGAATTTTGGAAATGTGTTTGCAATATGCAAATTTATAGCTCACTATGTCATTTTATTAATATAAAAATATAAAATTTATTCACTTACCAGGTCTGCTGCATACCTTGCTTATTTGTTGATGGTACCAAATGCACTTAAGTCAGTATTTTTTTATATTTTCTTTTTTTACTGTGGGCATTTTCAATGAGTTCTTTGTTTAGTTTTCTTATTTTAAAGAACATCCTTGCCCTGAAAAATAATTCTTTTACTTTAATATCGCAATAGATATTCGAGGCTTGCTCAATGTGTTTTTTTACAAAGTCGTTTGTAATGAGCAAGCCATCTTCATTCATTGCTTGAAACACTGACTCTAAGCGACGCATTTGGTCCATCATTGCAGAGCTGGGTACTTTCAAGCCACTCTCGCTCAAGTGACTTGCCCATGAAAACGACGGGTCGTCATTGCTCCTGAGCGATGTGCTGGGGATGTCATCCTGGAGTCTGTGGGAAATATACCTGGCTAAGTGCTCGAGGCCATCATGCTCCAAGTCGCTGAACTCAGCTTCTTCAACCGGCCATAGTTCCGGGCCTTCTTGCAAATTTTGCAGGAATATACCTGATAATATAATATGTCGTATAATATAATATAATAATATAATATAATATAATATAATATGTCATATAATATATTTTAATTAAAGAATAAAATTTTTGAAGAACCTGTGAGTGGGGGTTGCGTCATTTCCAAGTCTGGCGTATCATCCTCCTCTGCATTCGCAGAGTCTGACAAAACGCCTTTGTTGTGGCCAATCAGATAAAGTCTGAGGCGGTACTTAAACTCCTGCTGGGCCGGGTGATCATGCAACCCACCTTTGGAACGAATCACACCAAAGAAGTTTTCCAAGACATCTTGGTTGAGGCGATATGTTAGTACATATTTTACATCGAAGCGAGATTTGATCTCATCAAACATCATCTTCAATGCATTATTGCTTTGTATGATTCCTCAAGGGTAAAAAACAAGTACTTATGTATATATACATACATATATGTATATTTAAGGGGTTTGAAACAAAATAGAATTGAATATTTTTAATAGTTTTCATATAAGTTTCTAAGTTTACCTTTCTGAAATGGAAGAAGGGACTGCCTTCCAATTACCCTCATAGTTTTAACCAAAGCAGTAATTTGATCCAAAATGTTGTCCTGCTCTTCCTTCGCTAAGCCATAAGCGTAACACCGTTTTCTTGAGTCAGCGTGAGGCACCCTCACGTTGAGCACATCAAGCCAGTCATTTGTCTAAAATGTGTACAATTGGGAGATAAATATATNAGCATATAGAATTATATTTATTTACTAATACTTACTATTTTGAAGAGCTGGAAACATTCGTTCCAGTTTTTATCTGCTAAATGGCCCAAACTTGCAGCCCTCGTTATGGCCTGTGCAACTGTGTGCGAAAATAGTTTCGCAGCCGTTTTCACTTTCTGGCGGTGAGGTCCAGCCACGTTCACATGACTTGCTGAAATTTTGTGTGTGATCGTCAAGTCTGTGGAGATGCATGACAACAACTCCAAAATGATTTATTTTTTCACCGGTTTCCAATTTTTGAAAAAACCCTTGATCAAGGAAATGATTTCGGAGCAATTTCAGCAAGTGAGGAACATTAGCAAAAACGAATACTTTCTGCTCGTTGAAAATGAACCTGTATACCGAAATGTTTAAATAATTGAGCATATAGTATTTATGTACATTTGTAAATTTGTTATCTTACCACGGCATCTCCTCTGTTATAGATAGGTCATTGAAGAGGGATCTGTTAGTGCCCCCAAGATCGCACACAATCGCCAAAACGTTGTACCCACAACTTTGCGACTTCTCCAAAATGCTCGCTAGCACCTCGAAGGTCATTTTACGATCGAAATCGTAAAACACAGGCTGCTTCGACTTTGATATAAGACCTAAAAATATATATACATTTTAAAATCATAACATCAAAGTAACAAAGTTGATTGTAGTACTTACCTCTAAGCATAGCAACTTGAACATAATTCACGGGCGCTAGTGTTGAGTCCGACGAAACATCATAACAGTAAGTCTGTCTGACTTTCATTTCGTCGAAACTCAAAACACATAGCTTCTGGGTGGTGGTCATGTGAGTAGAGGCTCCGAGCAGTTTGAAAACTGGTTGAATTAGTCCTCTAGAAATGTCAACCTTCTCGGCCCAACGTTGCAAGGTGCTTGTGCAGTAGACGGTATGCCTTGGGACTTGCAGCATATAGCGTAATGGACTGCGCTATGTCCTTTTCCGTCCAAGTTGGCCTCTTCGTGCCTTTTTTCATCTTGCTGATCTGACCAGTAGTGAAAATTTTTGCCAACTTTTCCTCTACACTAGCCAATTCCATCCTCACCTCCGACAAGCTCTTGCGCAATGACTCCACTTCCCAGTCATGCCTTTTCTGCGCTTCTCGCTTTAAAGCCACAATCTCGCTTTGTTGCCTGCTGTGTTCGTTTTTGAGAAAAGCGTTTTCGCGTAATGAAGCTCGTCTACAGAAATACGTATAAACAAGAAATTTTAATATGGTTTGTATAGATATATGTATATGTATGTATGTACATTTCATTAAACATTGAACTTACAATTTTTCTTGCAGATCCTCAACTTCCTTAAGCGTGCTGTCATAGTAAAACACCTTGCTAGGTGCAATTGGCAATATGCCACAGTTCTCCTCGTCCTCGCGGTTATGGGCCATAAGACCTTCGGCTTCTGAAATGTACTTTTTTATAACTAGGAGAACTGCAACTATATAAACTTGTAATGCCTTTGGAAGTGGACTGCTCCAGTAGATCGCTCACAATGGTTTTGCACACTTGCTGCTGGGCTTCCTTGTCAGGATCTGGTATTTCCGCAGCAAGCTTGAAAACTGTCGGCACAACGCCCCGCTTTAGTTTACGCTTTTTAGCGTAGCCTAACACAATTTAAAACATTTCTTTTAATAAAATGCAGTATTAATGAAAAGTGAAAATATAAGCTTCCGGGGGGTTTCACATTTACGATGAGAGCGGCTACCTTTCGTGAAATTTACTCCCGAGTCACACCACCTTCCCGAAATACAATAAGCGTTTATTGGCGAATTAAGTAGTATAACTTACCCATTTTATATTGAAGCTCGTTCTCGAAGTCATCAGTGGTGAAGTGTTTTACACAGATGACGCTGGTTCGGGCGTTGAAATCCGTTGGTCTCCGGCAGAACTGGATCCACTTTTCCATCAACTCAATGTCGGCCGAAAAGTAAAAAAAAAACTGCACCCAGATCCTTTGACACACTAGCACAATTAACCACTGCACACCTAATTTTTTTCTTTAATTTATCACTTTATTGTAAGTTTTCACAAAACAACGCTCAAAATCTTACGAATTTGCAAATTTGTAAAGTTCAAATAACCTAAAATATCACGAACCAGAAAATGTAAACAAAAGTATTGTGTGACGTCAGCGAATGGGTGGATGCTGTCAAATCGACGAAGAGAGGGTTAGCGGGTTAGCGGTCCGCGAATGGCGCGACCTTTATTTTCTGGATCGTGTGCGCAAGGTAACGTAAATCAAAAAGCAATTTTGCTCATTCGCTAGTTTGACACGGTAGCGACGATCGATATACTTATTTCTTCAAGAAAATGTACAGCAACCGCTAAGTTATTTTCTAGCATTTATCGTGATATTTCTTGAGAACTACAATCATATATATTTTTTTTATGATCAACGAAAAGAATTTTTTTTTATACTTTTTTTTTGATAACAAACGACTTTTTTCTGATATTTTTTCTTATAAATAACGAAACGGATTTTTTTATTTGCATATCTGTGCCGTTCAATTAAAGTAGCCTAAGCCGGATCCCAAACAATATTTTAACGTTTAACTAGCCATAGATATAGTTCAAGATGCCCTTTCAATGGAAACTTAATAAAAATATAAACATTTTCAAGAGAAACTGGTTATTTTTTTAATTCAACGGTACAGATATATGTATTCCATATAAAAACTTGCCGTACATAGTTTGTACGAGAAAAACTGCCTTATCTACTTCATATTTGCACTTTATTATACTAAAATTTAATGCCCAACAAAACTGCATACCATTTTTTGGAAATTTGGATTTACATATGTATATTGTGTTCGTTAAGTAATCAGCTTTGCTTTCACACAAAAATAATATATGTATATAATTCAGATGAACGTAGTTTTTCGTANAGATATATGTATTCCATATAAAAACTTGCCGTACATAGTTTGTACGAGAAAAACTGCCTTAGCTACTTCATATTTGCACTTTATTATACTAAAATTTAATGCCCAACAAAACTGCATACCATTTTTTGGAAATTTGGATTTACATATGTATATTGTGTTCGTTAAGTAATCAGCTTTGCTTTCACACAAAAATAATATATGTATATAATTCAGATGAACGTAGTTTTTCGTACATAAGGGTAAGATTGCAAGCAAAACTTTCTCTGAGCCAAAATTCTTTAGTTTCTGTAACTAAATAGGTAAAACTTCTTAACTATTGTAGTGATGTCTATAATATAGAATTTAATGAAGCATACCAGTTAATACATAATAAGAAATTCGAATTTGTGTTTAGAACTTTATTTAAAAGAATCAGCTGCACTTGATAGTAGTTGGTTGAATAAGGAAAAATGAATTAGCAACAAGAGTTTACGGGATGTACATAGCTCAGTGGTTAACGCTTCTGACTTTGAACATCGAATTCGCAGGTTCGATTCCTGCTGAAGTCTAGAAAAAAGAAGTCTGATGAGGAGATGTGGTGATCTCCGAAATAGTGCTATAACTTCTACCGCTTAGACTTTGTTGTATTAAAAGAAAGATGATTTGCCACTAATAATTTCATTTCGTATAGCAACATTGCTTAAGTTGTTGGTTTTGATAACTTATTTGTTGGTTAATGACTGCAAATAGTTTTATACAATATTAGAAACGATAAATAATGCTTTCATAAAAATTTAAGTACATACATAGATTTAAAAAGCTGTTTCAATACAAAAGTTTTATGAAAATGCCACATTACGCAACTGTTTACATCTACGTTATTTTTTATAAATAAGGCCGTAAACATTTCCTTACATCGTCAATTTCCATATTCTATTTTTACACTTTCAATATCGCTGACCAGCGCCGCACACAATATCAACTAGTAGGCTAACAACCAGATTTGAAATTAAATACGCAAGCAGTGTTGCCGCGCATAATTTTTAGTGGTAGCCAAGTTCCTTTAAAAAAAGGGCTAAAAAAGAGCTAAACAAGTCGTTGTGGCTAAAAATAGTAGCTAAATTTTTTTACTTACATATACATATATAAGTATACACGTAAACATCTTCAATAAGTAATGGTATATAAAAACAATGAACTCTGGAAAAAAAGCTAATATTTTATCCAACCAAAAACCTTTTTGTATAGAAGGGGAAATATACGACACCAGCTTGCTGGTTCCATCAAGTGATTGTACCATCAGGCTCGAAGCATATAACTTACCAGCATG